>NC_057801.1:61217588-61218878 GCF_018294505.1 Triticum aestivum | reverse complement strand
GACTGTGGCATTTCTTTTAAAGCCCTTTATGTGTTGTCGCTTAGACGCCCGACTGTGGCATTTCTTTTAAAGCCCTTTATGTGGTGTCGCTCAGACGCCCGACTGTGGCAGGCTTGTTGTTTATTTCATTTTTTTATACTTCTATGATATTACATATTCATATATAACATGCTTACACGCATCAGAGTTATATTTATATTTTTGTGACTGACTTCATGAGTATAAAATATTTTTAGCACATCGTTATTATATTATACCCGTGTTCATTATGTTTGCGAGTACATTCAAAGTACTCATTGGCTTGTCCCTGGCTATTGTCTTGGCCAGATTTTTTGCACGGAGAGAAGCGACGTGATGACAGCCCCGGAACCTAAACAACGGTGATAGCAGCCTCGCGAAGATAGGAGTTAACCTGGTCAGCTGTTCCCGTGGGAAATGGAGCCCCACAGACACTGATGTTTCACAACCCGCTTCCGCCATCAACCACTAGAAACCATTTGTTATACTCACAAACCAGAATGGTCTTGTACTACATATTTTATGTTTTGCTTGGAATTTCTATATCAAGTTGGTGCCTCATCAGCTAACAGTTATGCTGGGGCTGATGAGTACAAGGGCAATTTTCTGGGAATTAATACCCGGAGAATCGGTCCCCACAGCGGGCTGCGGGTGGCGGCGGCTCCGGCGGTGGTGCGAGGCGGCGGCGGCGGCGGCGGGGCGAGGCGGCCGCGTCGGCGGCGGCACGTTCACTACCAAAAAAAGACACATCCATGACATTTTGGGCCGAACGAATTTTTTTCTGTCATACATATGACACTTCTATGACGATAATTGTGACAAAACCCTGTATCATCATAGATGTGGTGGGCTCCTACTTCTATGACAAAAAATCATGAGAGAAAATGGGCTTTTCGTCCTAGGAGGGCCGGAGACGCAGCTGCATGACATTCTTTGGGCCGTCCATGATGGAAAAAACCATGGTAGAAGCGAGGGCGAGGAAAATTTCGGGGAGTTCCCGGTTACGGTGGGAGGTAGGAGGCCGAGCGATGCGCGTTTCTCTCATACACGTACGCGCGTGTGTGCGAGGCGTTGGCTCTATCTGAACTCGAGCGATGCGTTGGGCTCTAACTGAACCCGAGAGATTGCATTGCTGGCTACGCGTTACTGAACCCGAGCGATCGATCGATGGCTGTTAACCGAACCCGATCGAGCGATTCCTTTGCTACTGCTGCTAACTGAAGCCGATGGATGTTGCCTCTCTGGATGAACAGTGAGCGTTGCGGGAGGGGG
>NC_057801.1:61215976-61217421 GCF_018294505.1 Triticum aestivum | reverse complement strand
CGGAACGCCACACCCCCCCGATAACCAGGACCTCCGTTTCGACCGTAGCGCTCCAACACAAGTCCGTTTCATCTGTTTTGTGGTACGCCACACCCCTCCCGATCAATAGGACCCCCGTTTCGACCGTAGAAGGTCCGTTTCCTCCGTTTTGCGGTACGCGAGACCCCTCTCGATGAACAGGATCCCGTTTCGAACGTGGCCGGTCGAACACAAGGCCGTTTCCTCCGTTCTGCAGTACGCCAGGCCTCGTTTCAATCACCTGTTCCATCCAAGCCCTCTTGATGAACACGACGACACATTCCGTTCCGACCCAGCCGGTTGGCTCCCACGCATTCCGTTGCCTCCCGATGAACACGACGCATTCCGTTGCCTTCCCATGAACACGACGCATTCTGTTGCCTCCCCATGAACACGACAACGACGCTGTTTGTCCATTCCGACCCAGCCATGTACACGAGCCCTGGCCGTACGTATGCATGAGTAGGCGTTAGAGACCCCGCCCGTATGTACACATACGTGGCCATATTTTCTTTCTTGCACACTGGCCGTTGTACGTACGTGTACATGCTACGTGCGCGCCTCTACATCGACATGGGCACGCCTCTACATCCACCAGTATATATGTACGTACACATTTGCGACCAGAATGACAACGCTACGTACGCTTCGACCAGGTGGGTCCCGACTGTCAGACACTTCCTTGCGTGCGAAGATGTAGCTGGTGGGTCCCAGCAGTCAAGGGGGCGAATCGTTTTTTTGCCCGGACGCACTTCCTTGTGTGCGAAGGTGTAGCTGGTGGGTCCCAGCAGTCAGGGGGGAAACGTTTTTTTCACGAAATATGGTGGCCCGTCCGGTGGGTCCCTGCTGTCAGGTGGAGGCACTTCCTTGCGGCTGCCGTGGACCCAGCTGTCAGCCTCTCCATGTATAGTACTCTTCCGATGGAAGTCGGTTGTTGACCACCACTACAAAAAAAGACACATCCGTGACATTTTGGGCCGAACGAATTTTTTTCCTCTCATACATATGACACTTTTATGATGATAATTGTGACAAAACCCTGTATCATCATAGATGTGGTGGGCTCCTACTTCTATGACAAAAAATCATGACAGAAAATGGGCTTTTCGTCCTGGGCGGGCCGGAGATGCAGCTGCATGACATTCTTTGGGCCGTCCATGACGTAAAAAACCGTGGTAGAAGCGAGGGGGAGGAAAATTTCGGGGAGTTGCCGGTTATGGTGGGAGGTCGGGGGCCGAGCGATGCGCGTTTCTCTCGTACACGTACGCGTGTGTGTGCGAGGCATTGGCTCTAACTAAACCCGAGCAAGGCGTTGGGCTCTAACTGAACCCGAGCGATTGCATTGCAGGCTACGCGTTACTTAACCCGAGCGATCGATCGATGGTTGTTAACTGAACCCGATGGAGCGATTCCTTCGCTACTGCTGC
>NC_057801.1:61196667-61215511 GCF_018294505.1 Triticum aestivum | reverse complement strand
GGATTGGATGAACAGTGAGTGGTGGCGTTGCCTCTGGATGAACAAGACCCCGTGGTGTGGAGGGCTAGATGAACAATAGACGGTGGAGGGGTGGCCGTGGAGGGGTGGTTGAACAGGACCCCATGGTGTGGAGGGCTGGATGAACAGTTGACGGTGGAGGGCTTGATGAGCAGTAGACGGTGGAGGGGTGGTTGAACAGTAGCCGGTGGAGTAGCGCGCGGTGGAGGCTGGATGAACAGGAGCCCGTGGAGGCTGGAGGAGGTCGACGGTGGAGATGAACAGTATCCCGTGGAGTCCCGTGTTGCGGTACGCCACACCCCTCCCGATGAACAGGACCCCCGTTTCGACCGTAGGAGGTTTGTTTCCTCCGTTTTGTGGTACGCCACACCCCTCCGGGGAGACAGGACCCCCGTTTCGACCGTAGGAGGTCCGTTTCCTCCGTTTTGCGGTATGCCACACCGCTCCCAATCAAAAGGACCCCCGTTTCGACCGTAGGAAGTCCGTTTCCTCCATTTTGCGGTACGCCACACCCCTCCCGATCAACAGGACCCCGTTCCGAACGTAGGAGGTCCATTTCCTCCGTTCTGCGGTATGCCAGGCCTCGTTTCCATCGCCTTTTTCGTCCAAGCCCTCCCGATGAACACGACCACACATTCCGTTCCGACCCAGCCAGTTGGCTCCCCATGAACACGACGACGACACTGTTTCTCCGTTCCGACCCAGCCATGTATGTATGCGCGAGTAGGCGTTCGAGACCATGCCCGTATGTACGTACGTGGCCGTATTTTATTTCTTGCACCCTCGCCGCTGTACGTACGTGTACATGCTACGTGCGCGCCTCTACTACGACACGTGTGCGCCTCTACATCGACCAGTATGTACGTACACGTTCGCGACCAGAATGATAATGCTACGTACGCTTCGACCAGGTGGGTCCCGACTGTCAGGCATTTCCTTGCCTGCGAAGATGTAGCTGGTGGGTCCCAGCAGTCAGGGGGGCGAATCATTTTTTTTGCTCGGACGCACTTCCTTGCATGCGAAGATGTAGCTGGTGGGTCCCAGCAGTCAGGGGGGCAAATCATTTTTTTTTGCCCGGGCACACTTCCTTGCATGCGAAGATGTAGCTGGTGGGTCCTAGCAGTCAGGGGGACGGATCGTTTTTTTTGCCCGGACGCACTTCCTTGCGTGCGAAGGTGCAGCTGGTGGGTCCCAGCAGTCAGGGGGAAATATTTTTTTCGCGAAATACGGTGGCCCGTCCGGTGGGTCCCCACTGTCAGGTGGAGGAATAATTATTTTCCACGTAATAAGGAGGCACTTCCTTGCTGCGGCCGTGGACCCAGCTGTCAGCCTCTCCACATACAGTCCACGTCCGATGGAAGTCGTTCCTTGACCATGTTGACCACGCCGCGCCGAGAGCACCAGGGCGGTGGACGACGGCGAGGCCTAGGAAGGGGACGACGGGGAGCCGGGGAAGACGCGACAGTGTAAGCCCGCGCGGAGAGGAGTACGAGGGTTCACTGGTTCGGCTGCGGTGTGAGGCTGCCGTCGCCGCAGGGCTTGGACAGCGGTGGGAATAGTAGGGGGCGGTGAGGCCTCCGCGGCAGCACATCCGACCACGGGAAGCAGGAGCATGCGGCACGACCGGCGCTGCTTTGGGTGGCTGGAGCAAGAAGACCAGAGGTTGAAGAAGCACTACGGCCGTTGGATGGACATCGTACGGTCACTGGAGCTAGAATCGCTTACATTGACTAAGTTGACAAAGCCCTCCATCCCCGTCAACTTAGTAGGCCCACAAGTCAGCCTCCCACAAAGGTGGGTCCCAGCTAGCAGGGGGGCTATTCTTTTTTTTGTGCGTAATAAGGAGGAACTTCCGGTGGGTCCGAGCTGACAGCAGGGGGAATGTTTTCTTTGCGAAATACGGTGGCCCGTCGGGTGGGTCCCAGCAGTCAGGGGCAAACGTTTTTTTTGCGAAATACTGGTGGCCCGTCCGGTGGGTCCCTGCTGTCAGGTGGAGGAATAATTATTTTCCGCGTAATAAGGAGGCACTTCCTTGCGGCTGCCGTGGACCCAGCTGTCAGCCTCTTCACGTATAGTATTCTTCCGATGGAATTTGGTCGTTGACCACATTGACCACGCTGCGCCGAGAGCACCACGGCGGTGGACGACGGTGAGGCCTAGGAAGGGGACGACGCGGAGCCGGGGAAGACGCGGCAGTGGATGCCCACGCGGAGAGGAGTACGAGGGTTCACTGGTTCGGCTGCGCTGCCGTCGCCGCAGAATAACAGGGGGTGTGGGTGAGTGGAGTGGAGGGATGGCCTGGCTAGCGGTGGGAGTAGTATGGAGGCGGTGAGGCCTCCACGGCAGCACAGCCGGCCACGAGAGGCAGGAGCAGGCAGCACGACCGGCGCTGCTTTGGGTGGCTGGAGCAAGAAGACCAGAGGTTGAAGAAGCACTACGGCCGTTGGATGGACATCGTACGGTCAGTCGAGCTAGAATCGTGCATATATTGACTAAGTTGACAAAGCACTTCGTCCCCATCAACTTAGTGTACATCGTATGGGGAGTATTCTTTTTTTTGGGCGTAATAAGGAGGCACTTCCTTGCATGCAAAGATATAGCTGGTGGGTCAGAGCTGTCAGCGGCGGTAACGTTTTTTCCGCGAAATATAGAGGCCCTTTCGGTGGGTCCCAGATGTCAGGTGGAGGAATCATTATTTTGCACGTAATAAGGAGGCATTTCCTTGCGTGCGGCCGTGGACCCAGTGATATGTCTCCAACGTATCTATAATTTTTGATTGTTCCATGCTATTATATTACCCCTTTTGGATGTTTATGGGCTTTATTCTACACATTTATATCATTTTTGGGACTAACCTACTAACCGGAGGCCCAACCCATATTGCTGTTTTTTTTGCCTATTTCAGTATTTCGAAGAAAAGGAATATCAAAAGGAGTCCAAACGGAATGAAACCTTTGGGAGCGTTATTTTTGGAACAAATCTGATCTGGAGAGCGTGGAGTGCAAGTCAAGAAATCTCCGAGGGCCCCACGAGATAGGAGGGCCCGCCCCCCTGTCTCGTGGACCCTCGGGCGTCCATCGACGTACTTCTTCCTCCTATATATGTCCACGGAATCCGAAAACATCCAGGAGCACCACGAAACACAATTTCCACCGTCGTAACCTTCTGTATCCGCGAGATTCCATCTTGGAGCCTTCGCCGGCACTCTGCCGGAGGGGGAATCGATCATGGAGGGCTTCTACATCAACACCATAGCCTCTCCGATGAGTTGTGAGTAGTTTACCCCAGACCTACGGGTCCATATTTATTAGCTAGATGGCTTCTTCTCTCTTTTTGGATCTCAATACAATGTTCTCCCCCTCTCTTGTGGAGATCTATTCGATGTAATCTCTTTTTGCGGTGTGTTTGTCGAGATCCAATGAATTGTGGGTTTATGATCAAGTTTATCTATGAATAATATTGGAATCTTCTCTGAATTCTTTTATGTATGATTGAGTTGTCTTTACAAGTCTCTTCGAATTATCAGTTTGGTTTGGCCTACTAGATTGATCTTTCTTGCCATGGGAGAAGTGTTTAGCTTTGGGTTCAATCTTGCGGTGATCTTACCCAGTGACAGAAAGGGTTGCAAGACACGTATTGTATTGTTGCCATCGAGGATAACAAGATGGGGTTTATATCATATTGCATGAGTTTATCCCTCTACATCATGTCATCTTGCTTAATGCGTTGCTCCGTTCTTATGGACTTAATACACTAGATGCATGCTGGATAGCGGTCGATGTGTGGAGTAATAGTAGTAGATGCAGGCAGGAGTCGGTCTACTTGTTATGGACGGGATGCCTATATACATGATCATGCCTAGATAACGTCATAATTATTCGCTTTTCTATCAATTGCTTGACAGTAATTTGTTCACCCACCGTAATACTTATGCTCTTGAGAGAAGCCTCTAGTGAGACCTATGGCCCCCGGGTCTATCTGTTATCATATTTGCTTTCAATCTACTTTTATTTGCATCTTTACTTTTCTGCATCTATATTATAAAATACCAAAAATACATTTATCTTATCATACTTTCCCTATCAGATCTCACTTTTGTAAGTGACCGTGAAGGGATTGACAACCCCTTTATTGCGTTGGTTGCGAGTTCTCAGTTTGTTTGTGTAGGTGCGTGGGACTTTTGAGGAGCCTCCTACTGGATTGATACCTTGGTTCTCAAAACTGAGGGAAATACTTACGGTACACTTTGCTGCATCACCCTCTCCTCTTCGGGGAAAACCAACGCTAGCTCAAGACGTAGCAAGAAGGATTTCTGGCGCCGTTGCCGGGGAGGTCTTCGCTCAAGTTTAGACATACCAAGTACCCATCACAAACCCATCTCCCTCGCATTTACATTATCTGCCTCTCGTTTTCCTCCCCCCCACTTCACCCTTGCCGTTTTATTCGCCTTCTCCTTCCCAATCACCTCGTCTTCTTCCTGTTGCCTTTTTGTTTGCTCGTGTGTTAGTTTGCTTGCTTGTCGTTATGTCTAATCCCTTATCCACTCCTATGTCTCCCGAGTTTGAAGTTCTTCACTTCAAGCAAAGTCAAGGAGAAAATTTAAAAGATGCTTGGTATAGGATGATGGAATCTTATCATAAGTGCACCCTAGCTAGAGGTGAACTATAGAAGTCTTCTTCGTAATTTTTATGTTGGGTTAAAAATGATGCATAGACAGCTCTTGGATTGCATGGCCAAGGCAAATTTCATTGGGATTGATCCCAGTATTGCGCATGAAATTATAGAGGGAATAGTGGGAACACTACCCCAAAAGGGAGGATCTCATCCTACCCAGGAAGAAACCCAAGTGTTTGAGAAGATTTGCGAAGTAACAAAAAATTTACAAAAATCTCTTGAGCCTCTTGAAAGTGTTAGCGGAAATCTTCACCGTATGAATATGTTGATTACTCTTTGTAATAAACGGTTGGATTCCTTAGATCTAAAAATTTCCGAGTATGAAGGGAAGCGGGAAGAACCCCCAGATTCGAGCATGACTCCGCTAAAAAACTAAAAATCAAAGATGGCAATACCTAAATCTATCCTTGCTTTTATGCCTAGCTAGGGGCGTTAAACGATAGCGCTAGTTGGGAGGCAACCCAATTTTTCTTTATGTTCTTTGCTTTTGCTCCTGTTTAGGAATAAATCTTGCATCTACTCTCTGTTTAGATGTGTTTTTATCTTTTAATTAGTGTTTGTGCCAATTAGGACCTATAGGATAACCTACGATGATAGTTGATTTGATTCTGCTGAAAAAACAGAAACTTTGCACGCACGAATATAATTTTGTTAAATCACAGGAACGTGCTTTTGCGTTGATCCTTTTTGCTGCTGATCAATAGACAAATTGTCCAGGACTTCCTATTTTGGTAGGAATTTTAGAGTTCCAGAAGTTTGCGTTAGTTACAGATTGCTACAGACTGTTCTATTTTTGACAGATTCTGTTTTTCGTGTGTTGTTTGCTTATTTCAATGCATCTATGGCTAATAAATTAGTTTATAAACCATAAGGTAGTTGGAATACAGTAGGTTTAACACCAAAATAAATAAAGAATGAGTTCATTGCAGTACCTTATGTGGTGGTTTTGTTTTCTTTCACTAACGGAGCTTATAAGATTTCCTGTTGAGTTTTGTGTTGTGAAGTTTTCAAGTTTTGGGTAAAGCCTTTATGGACTATGGAATAAAGGGTGGCAAGAGCCTAAGATTGGGGATGCCCATGGAACCCCAAGGTATTCAAGAGTAGCCAAAAGCCTAAGCTTGGGGATGCCCCGGGAAGGCATCCCCTCTTTCATCTTCGTTCATTAGTAACTTTACTTGGAGCTATATTTTTATTCGCCACATGGTATGTGTTTTGCTTGGAGCGTCGTGTATAATATTAGTCTTTGCTTGTTAGTTTACCACAATCATCCTTGCTGTAACACACCTTTTGGGAGAAGCCTATTTGATTAGAATTTGCTAGAATACTCTATGTGCTTCACTTATATCTTTTGAGCTTGATAGTTTTTGCTCTAGTGCTTCACTTATATCTTTTAGAGCACGACGGTGGTGTCTTAATTTTGAAGAAATTGCTAGTCTCTCATGCTTCACTTATATCATTTTGAGAGTCTTTTAGAACATCATGGTATTTGCTTTTGTTACAAAGTTGGTCCTAGAATGATGAGCATCCAAGTTGGGTATAATAAAAACTATCATAGGAAGTGAATTGGATGCTATGATCAACTTGATACTTGATAATTGTTTTGAGATATAGAGGTAGTAATATTAAAGTCATGCTAGTTGGGTGTTCATGAATTTAAAGAATGCTTGTGTTGAAGTTTGTGATTCCCGTATCATGCACGTATGGTGAACCGCTTTGTGATGAAGTTGGAGCACAATTTTATTTATTAATTGTCTTCCTTATGAGTGGTAGTCAGGGACGAGCGATGGTCTTTTCCTACCAATCTATCCCCCTAGGAGCATGCGCGTAGTGCTTTGATTTTTGATGACTTCTAAATTTTTGCAACAAGTATATGAGTTCTTTTGATTAATGTTGAGTCCATGGATTATACGCACTCTTTCACCCTTCCATCATTGCTAGCCTCTCTTGTGCCGCGCAATTCTCACCGGTACCATATACCCACCATACTCGTTCCTCAAAACAGCCACCATACCTACCTATTATGGCATTTCCATAGCCATTCCGAGATATATTGCCATGCAACTTTCCACCGTTCCGTTCATATGACACACATTACTTTGTCATATTGCTCTTTGCATGATCATGTAGTTGACATCGTATTTGTGGCAAGGCCACCCTCACAATTTTCATACATGTCACTCTTGAGTCATTGCATATCCCGGTACACCGCCGGAGGCATTCATATAGAGTCATATTTTGTTCTAGCTTTGAGATGTAAATCCATAAAAGTGTGATGATATTCATTATTAGAGCATTGTCCTCGTGAGGAAAGGATGATGAAGACTATGATTCCCCCACAAGTCGGGATGAGACTTCGGACTTAACAAAAAGAGAAAAAAAGAGAAAAAGAAAAAAAGAGAAAGGCCAAAAAAAGAGAAGGCCAAAGAAAAAAAAAGAGAAAAAGAAAAAAAAAGAAAAAAAAGAAAAAGAAAAAAAATGAGAGAAAAAGAGAGAAGGGACAATGCTACTATATCTTTTTCCATACTTGTGCTTAAAATAGCACCATGATCTTCATGATAGAGAGTCTCATATGTTGTCACTTTCATATACTAGTGGGAATTTTTCATTATAGAACTTGGCTTATATATTCCAATGATGGGCTTCCTCAAAAGTGCCCTAGGTCTTCGTGAGCAAGCAAGTTGGATGCACACCCACTTAGTTTCTTTTGTTGAGCTTTCATATATTTATAGCTCTAGTGCATCCGTTGCATGGCAATCCCTACTCACTCACATTGATATCTATTAATGGGCATCTCCATAGTCCGTTGATACGCCTAGTTGATGTGAGACTATCTTCTCCCTTTTTGTCTTCTCCACAACCACCATTCTATTCCACATATAGTGCTATGTCCATGGCTCACGCTCATGTATTGCATGAAAGTTGAAAGAGTTTGATATTATTAAAGTATGAAACAATTGCTTGGCTCGTCATCAGGGTTGTGCATGATTAAATACTTTATGTGATGAAGATAGAGCATAGCCAGACTATATGATTTTGTAGGGATAACTTTCTTTAGCCATGTTATTTTGAGAAGACATGTTTACCTTGACTATTATGCTTGAAGTATTACTATTTCTTATGTCTTTATGAACTTTTATTTTGTATTATTTGGATCTGAACATTCATGCCACAATGAAAGAAAATTACATTATGAATTATGCTAGGTAGCATTCCACATCAAAAATTCTCTTTTTATCATTTACCTACTCGAGGACGAGCAAGAATTAAGCTTGGGGATGCTTGATACGTCTCCAACGTATCTATAATTTTTGATTGTTCCATGCTATTATATTACCCCTTTTGGATGTTTATGGGCTTTATTCTGCACATTTATATCATTTTTGGGACTAACCTACTAACCGGAGGCCCAGCCCATATTGCTGTTTTTTTGCCTATTTCAGTATTTCGAAGAAAAGGAATATCAAACGGAGTCCAAACGGAATGAAACCTTCGGGAGCGTTATTTTTGGAACAAATCTGATCCGGAGAGCCTGGAGTGCAAGTCAAGAAATCTCCAAGGGCCCCACGAGATAGGAGGGCGCCCCCCTAGGGGCGCGCATCCTGTCTCGTGGGCCCCACGGGCGTCCACCGACGTACTTCTTCCTCCTATATATGTCCATGGACCCCGAAAACATCCAGGAGCACCACGAAACACAATTTCCACCGCCGTGACTTTCTATATCCGCGAGATTCCATCTTGGAGCCTTCGCCAGCACTCTGCCGGAGGGGGAATCGATCACGGAGGGCTTCTACATCAACACCATAGCCTCTCCGATGAGTTGTGAGTAATTTACCATAGACCTACGGGTCCATAGTTATTAGCTAGATGGCTTCTTCTCTCTTTTTGGATCTCAATACAATGTTCTCCCCCTCTCTTGTGGAGATCTATTTGATGTAATCTCTTTTTGTGGTGTGTTTGTCGAGATCCGATGAATTGTGGGTATGATCAAGTTTATCTATGAATAATGTTGGAATCTTCTCTGAATTCTTTTATGTATGATTGAGTTGTCTTTACAAGTCTCTTCGAATTATCAGTTTGGTTTGGCCTACTAGATTGATCTTTCTTGCCATGGGAGAAGTGTTTAGCTTTGGGTTCAATCTTGCGGTGATCTTACCCAGTGACAGAATTGGTTTCAAGACACATATTGTATTGTTGCCATCAAGGATAACAAGATGGGGTTTATATCATATTGCATGAGTTTATCCCTCTACATCATGTCATCTTGCTTAATGCGTTGCTCCGTTCTTATGGACTTAATACACTAGATGCATGCTGGATAGCGGTTGATGTGTGGAGTAATAGTAGTAGATGCAGGCAGGAGTCGGTCTACTTGTTATGGACGTGATGCCTATATACATGATCATGCCTAGATAACGTCATAATTATTCGCTTTTCTATCAATTGCTTGACAGTAATTTGTTCACCCACCGTAATACTTATGCTCTCGAGAGAAGCCTCTAGTGAAACCTATGGCCCCCGGGTCTATCTATTATCATATTTTCTTTCAATCTACTTTTATTTGCATCTTTACTTTTCTGCATCTATATTATAAAATACCAAAAATATATTTATCTTATCATACTTTCCCTATCAGATCTCACTTTCGTAAGTGACCGTGAAGGGATTGACAACCCCTTTATTGCGTTGGTTGCAAGTTCTCAGTTTGTTTGTGTAGGTGCGTGGGACTTTTGAGGAGCCTCCTACTGGATTGATACCTTGGTTCTCAAAACTGAGGGAAATACTTACGCTACACTTTGCTGCATCACCCTCTCCTCTTCGGGGAAAACCAACGCTAGCTCAAGATGTAGCACTCAGCTGTCAGCCTCTCCATGTATAGTCCACTTCAGATGCATGTCGGTCATTGAAAACGTTGACCACGCCACGCCGAGAGCACCAGGGCGGTGGATGACGGCGAGGCCTAGGAAGGGAACGACACGGAGGCAGGGAAGACTCGGCAGTTGTTTCCCATGCGGAGGGGAGTATGACTGTACGAGGGTTTACTGGTTCGTCTGCCGTCGCCGGAGAATAACAACAGGTGTGGGACTGTGGGTGAGTAGAGGGATGGCTAGGCCCGCGATGGGAGTACGGTGGGGCGGTGAGGCCTGCGCGACAGCACTGCTGGCCGCGTGGAGGAGGGAGCAGGCAGTCCCACTGGCGCTTGTTTGAGCAACTGCAGCAGGAAGAGCAGAGATTGAAGAAGAACGACAGCCATTGATTGGACATCCAATAGTATACAGGCCATCTGTGGAAAGCCTCAAATCTGTGGAAAACTACATACAACCCATCTGCCATTATTTCAAATAGTTTACAACCCATTTGCTAATTCTTACGGGTTTTTTGGAGCCCATATTATTTTTGTTAGCATTACAGCCCATATTGTGGCCACGGTTAAAAAATTATACGAAATTTTGCATATGTTGGTGCGGTCTGAACTGTTTTTAATCCCGAAATTTCGAGTCACATTCAGACTGATTTTAAAAATAAATGTATATCAATATAAAATCCAATAAATTGTCCACGCATAAAAATCAATGCAATTTAAAATCTCGAAATGAAAAAAAATGATATTTGAAACTAATTGCCGGTTTGATGTGTTTTAAAAATGTACATCCCATTTGTCATTACTGATAGGCCATTTTCTCAGCCAGCCGAATGAAGCTCTCCTCGTCTTGAAAGATTTGCAGCCCAACATGTCTGATAAAGCGACTTGACAAATCACAAAAAAACTGGGCTAGCCATTTTCAGAAAGAAAAAAAACTACCGGGCTGGTCTGTGGTAAACATAAAAGAAAAGGCTGTCTAGACAGGCCAGAGTGTCCCGCACAGCCCAGTTGACACCCTGCTTCCGTCTCAAAAACAAATTAGATAAATGCCACTCCAATTATGGCGATTCATAAAAATGCCACTGCAATTTCCAAACTTTGAAAAATGCCACTGCAATTTTTGCAAACTTTGAAAAACGCCACTTCAGTTTGCAAACTTTGAAAAACGCCACTCCAGACTTCGAAAAATGCCACTAGAAATGGCATGAAATGGCATTTTTCAAAGTTTGGAAATCGCAGTGGCATTTCTTGGAGGCATTTATCAAATTAACCCAAAACAAAAATAAATTGGCGAGCTGCTGGGTCCCTGGTGTCAGCCGCTCGTTGTGCAATTCTCTCGTTTATTGACTATGTTGACAATGGCATGGGAACCAGATGTCAGAAATCCACTAGGAGGAGCCATTTTTTATTGGCTTGAAATAAGGAGGCACTTGCTTGCGTACTGCCATGACCTCTGCGGGTCCCTGCTGTCATCCTCTCCACGTACAATCATCTCCTGATTGTGTACGCGTCAACTTGCTAGGCCCACAAGTCAGCCTCTAAACCCGTGGAGGACAAATACAACCCATTTAAAAACAACAACAGTCCATTCCATACGTTCAAACAGAAAGTTCAACATTCAGAGCAAAGTAACAGGTCTGATCCACATATAGAGTACTAAACTTCCACGTTGACAACCATCATAGCCAAGTTAACTATCTACTCCCACTAGACAAGTACTAACTTACTCTTAGCTAACTAGACGATGCCGGCCACCATCTGTGGTACACGCTAAACGCCGGCACCGGCGTCCTGCGCCTCGCCTCGGACTTGCCAGAGGTGCGATAGGGCGTGTTGCTCGCGCGCGTTGGCCCTTTCCATGCCGGCGTGGTCCACCGAAGCTTTGGCTTCCAAGCGGGAAACCCACTTGACGAGCTGGTAGTAAAAATCGGCGTCGCGAACGCGTACGTGCCCAACAGCCTCCAGGGCTATTTGCCGGGCGCCGGCCTCCATGTAGTCGGCCCAGTTGCGGGCGCTCTGCTCGCGACTCTGAGCGTCGGTGCGCTGTTGCTCCATGTCCCGCTGGCGGCGCAAATCGGCGATACGCTGCTCCTCCGCTAGGCGGTCGCACTCCAACAACTCCTTGATCTGCGCATTGCCATCTAAAGACAGATAGAATGCCTCCTCCCTTCGTCTGCCTTCCGGTGAAAAACCAAACACTATTTCCGGCGGTGACCGCCTCCGGCGTCGCCTACCACGGACGGGCGGGGGCATGGCGGACGTGGCGAGCGACGTCGGGCCGGTGGGGGCTTATGAGGATAAGGCGAGTTGGGTCACGGTGGCACCGGAGAAGGCCGGTAAATAGTACTTATAGGGGGAAGGAAGCGCGACGGTCATCGGAATTCAATGCATAATGGCTTAGCGCGCCAGTTTGCCGTGGAAAACTTGGGAAACTGAAATTATGATTGTGCCGTCCCGTCCCGTCTGGGTCGCACGCCGGCATGGAGGTCAAACAAGTGCACTCGAATCATCTCCCTCCTTGTCAATAATGATTCCACGGATTTAAAAAGCCCGCAACAATTAAAGCGTATATTTTTTTCATATCAGTTAGCTGCCTTAATTACAGCCGGCTGCATGCAGGCACTCAGAATCGCTCGCAGGTAGTATGCGAAGCAGCATGCAACGAGTCGCAGCCGAGGGCACGCATGTAGCCACTTAAATCGCTGGAATTAATTAGGCTTAAACTTCTGCATGCCGTTAATTATTGCCATGCCTTAGTTTTGCTTCTTTGCTCACGGGACTAATAAACCCGGACGGAGGGAGTACCTTGGTTGGTGAGAGGTTTGAATTAAGCCCTGCAAACTGTAAAGGAGGTACTAGTACGTGCGTGATCCGCTATTTATTCGTGTAGGATAGAGTAGGTCGTTTCTTGAATTGAGCCCTGCAAACCGGAAAGGAGGTAGTACGTGCGTGATTCGCTATTTATCCGTGTAGGATTGATAGTGTAGCTTGTCAGTTTCTTTAGAGGTAGGCATTTTTATCCGTGTAGGATCGATAGTGTAGCTTGCCAGTTTCTTCAGAGGTAGGCATACTTCGCATCTTGCGTCGCAAATAAAACTGCCACGAGCGCATTTGTAGGCTAGCTAGTGATCGATCAGTAACTTGTTAACACTGAGCAAACATAAATAAGTAACTGTTAATGCATCTCAATGATTCACAGATCATATACAAATATGTAGCTCCAAAAGCAAAGATCAACCACTTTGGATCTTGCGTCGCAACTAAAACTAACTAGTACGATTCCCATACATAAGATCAACATGTTAATGCATCTCAATGATTCACAGATCATATACAAATATGTAGCTCCAAAAGCAAAGATCTAGAAAAAACATCTGTTATTCCTACTAACATGGATGCTTGTATTGGCCAACATTCAGTACAGACTGAAAGACAAATTTGTTTGTGAAGTCCACAATTCCTCTTGCAAACGTAAGTGGTTTCACCAACAGCTGGAACCATGAGAATGAACCACACATGATGGAGGAACATCCACTGCAATATGATTTGGTCTTCTCTCGATCACACCGCGAGACTATTTTCGGAATACAAACTTTAACTTAGGCAAAATGATGCCCATTGTATAATCATACCAGAGCAATGAAGCACCAACTGTTGGCCAGTAAATAGTACAGTACTACTTTTCTGCAGTCCATGAAGTGACTATCCAATCTTTGTGTCTATTTTCAAATGGCACTGCATGCAGTGACTATACTATTCTCTTGTGCAGTTCAACCAAAATTGCGGACACTTTGTTTGTTTGCCAAATAGCAACGGGCAAACATCTCTGTCTGCACAAATATCAAGCAGATAGTAACATATCAAGCAGCTAGCAAACCACTAGTATTACTATCTAATGATAGTACAAAAAGAGTAGCAAGATAGTAGCAAACCATGTACCTTCGTAATGAACAGCTCATAGTGCCACCAATTGGATATAAAGGTTTGGAAAAAAACATGCTCCTAATGTTGAACCAGTTGGACTTTTTGTGCAGCTCCACTAAAATCGAGCATCCCTGTTTGCATAGATATTGAAAGTGTGATTACTATAAAAGTGGCACTAGTTGAAGCATAGACTCACAAATATAAGCATTCCAATTTCTTAATGGGAAAAGGTAGCAAGACTGTTTCTAATAACCTGTTTGAAGGAATAAATAAAGCAACAACGGCTGATGTCAGGAAGGCATACATAGTTTTTTCTGAAAAACTGAGCCACTCCTGACCTTTCCTCTTCTTTTAAGCAAATTTTGTGCAGTTCTACTAAAATAAAATGCCATCACCGCCTTGACAATTCAGTGACACTGTACAAAAGGAAATGACTTAACATTACATCATGATGTCAGGTATGTAGTCGACAGGCATTAGAGACAAACATACAGACCTACTTCGATAACATAATGAACATTAATTTTAACAAAGGTGTGACTAGCTTTACCGGGATAATTTGAGTGAACTCTACACCATTCGAATACTACAAATATACACTAATCCAGTGGCTAGTGCAATAGTAGAGTAGTTAGTTTATTACAGGGTACAGTACAATGGTTTTACTGAATAGATTTCAATAAACTCTAGCACTGGAAGGTTTCTATAAGAATTAACAATACAAAATGTAAAGGTAACAAGTTTCAGCATTGGTATACTAGTGGCATTAGACAAAATGTAAAGGTAACAATACATCCACAATCAACATCTAACCCTGAAATAATCCAGTGACATTAAATGGCATTGCTTAAATTTATCACTGGCATTAGACTGAGAGCGGCATTAGTTATTATATGTGGCTTCACTATAGCAGTAGCATTGCTTGACTTGACTGCTGGCGTTATACTAACAGCAAAAAAAGTGGCAATAAGAGCATGGGAGGCCCATTCAGACAGTGGGCGCACCAGTATGATGTACCTCCATGGACGTAGAGTGGTGAGGGAGGTATGGTTGCCCAGAGCAACAAATATCCAGGCAGCATATGTGGATTACGTCCCATTTTTGTTCTCTTTAGCCACCTTTTTCCTATGCGAGGACAACAAACTAATCAACCTAGTCATTATCTATTGCGTTATTATGCCTTTCTACCCTTCTTCAACCAAGAGACACGAGACTCATTCCTTAGCTACTGATTTTCCCCTTTTCAACCTAGATGCAGGTTCGATGCCTACTCTCTTGGACAGTACAATCTCCCTTCCTTTCCTTATTCAACCCAGACATGGATTAGTCTGCATGAAGTAGGGTTTCCTTTAATAGTACAAATTATGGTTTTCGTCTGCGTGGCGAGCAGAGCAGAGGATAGCAAATTGGGAAGATGGTGGAGTGGAAAAAGATCCACATGCAACGACGTGCCAGATGGGGCAATAGAACAAGGGTATGGTTCGAAAAGAGGTAGCATACCTGAGGGTCGGCGGGAAGTGGCTTCGCTTGTGGTCGTCGTCCTCCGCACACACTACGGCAGCGAGCTTGGGGACGGAGGCCATCCAGCGTGGGCACTAGGTCTGAGAGGACGGCCTTGTCGTCAGTGCATGACCTCGCTCGCCGACGACGAGTGCATCAATGCTGCATGTCCTTTTCTTCCCCGGCGGATCTGTGACCACCGGTGAGGAGGGAGAGAGGGGCCGTCTTTTTTAGATCTGGAGAGAGGGTGGTAGTGTGAGAAGCAAGTGGGAAGCCCTTGGCAAGAAAGCGCTGAAGCTCCAGCCTATATATCTTTTTTATACTACTAGTACTGGCCGTTCCAACATATCAGTGAGACGACGGCGAGTAGTAGGAGTATTTCTGAACCGACGTGTAGGACGGTGCGCCCCTTCGTGAACCGTGGCAAACTGGCAACCGCCCACCGACTCTTCGCCTTTCCCTCTCGATTTGGAACTGCTGTCGCACACTCTTCCTCTCCCTCCTCCATTTTCCTTCAGCCCTTCACCCTTTCTTCTGCCATTGTTCGATCATCTTCTCCATGGAGGGAACAGGACGGAAACGACCCCGTTATTCTTGCCCCGATCTAAAAGATGACGTGGTGGAGGAACTCATTGATTGGTGCGACGTCATCACCTCGGCTAGCATGGCAGGTTTGTTCAAGCCCATTCTTGACTCAACTAATAACATCATTACAAGGAACCCAAGAGTCAAGGAGCGGTTTGATCTCCCTTACCTTCTTCGTCGTGACCCTGATGACTGGCACCGTCACGACGGAGGCCTCGCCCTATGCAAGTTGATGCCACTTGATAATGATATATATGATGTTAAGATGCCATCGCTTGAGGGCAAGGCTTGGGCAGGCGCAAATGGAGATCGGGTTGTTTACATTGGGTCCAACTGCGAGTGGGAACTTGTGAATGTGTACACTCATGACCGGGTTCCACTTCCAAAAATCTCAGCAGACTGTCCAGAGGTTGAGCACACCAGTATTGTACGCACGTTCAAATACAATCATGGTGACTGTGTTCTATGGAAGATAGCAATTTCTCGAGTTCCCAACCGCTCTTGGAATTACAACAACTATGAAGTTGTTGCTATCTTCGACAAGCTTGTTACCGCCCTTGCTGGTTTGACTCGATGGATATTGCTCAAAAATCAGTTTCTATACACGGATGAGTACTGTGATGCAATTGAATACGAGGGCCTTGTGTTTGCTGCCACCACTCGGGGCACTGTTTTTGCATGGAGTCGTTGTTTTGGTACGTTTGTCTTCCACCGTAATTATAATTGTTTCATCCACATGCATGCACTACAGGAATCAGCTACTTTGCCATCAGCCACGGCGGATGGCAAAGGCATGGATGGCGGACGACAAAGGTCTTTGCCGTTCGCCGCGGACGACAAAAGTGGACGGCAACGTACGGGACGACAAAGAGCTACATTGCCATCCGCTTCGGGCGGCTGACGGCAAAGGGTCCTTTGCCATCAGCTGCCAACGACAAAGAATACTGACGACAATAATTGCGCTGTTACCCTGTTAGGTGGTTAACGGCAAGCCTTTGCCGTCGGCTGCTGACGGCAAACATCGGAAGGCCCTTGCCGTCTGCCGCTGTAGGCAAAGTTTTTTTTCTCTTTGCCGTCAGCCACTGTTGGCAAACTGACCAAATAGGTCAGCCTCCCAGGAAGCACAGTTGCCTGCCACGTGGCCTCTTTGCCGTCCGCTGCTGATGGCAAAGAGACCTTTGCCGTCGGTGGCTGACGACAAAGAGCCTGCATATTGGCTCTTTTTTTCTGTTTTTTTAATCCAACAATTTTCACAGTAAATATATATGACATATATAGATATATTTCACAGAGCTATTTAACAACACATAAGTTTCATCGTACATACATATATAGTTCCATCCACTCATACATAGAAAGTTCCATCAAGATAGCAAAGTTGCACATACATATTACAATGCAAAGTTTCATCAAGATAGCAAGTTCCATCGTAGCAAAGCTAGAAGAATACTAGAAGAGAATGAAATTAAAAACAAGCACTCCATCATAGCAAGCTAGCTTTCGAGAAGTGAATGAAATCTGCAAAATGGCAAATAAGAAAGTTAGGAAAAGGTGACTAGAAGAAGAAGACTAGAAGAAGAAGCACGCCATCGTTTGTGAGGTAACTTAGGTGAAATGGATCGTTTATGAGCTAACTTAGGTAAAATGCATCATTTTAGAGCTAATGTAGGTAAAATGGATCGTTTATGAGCTAACTAAGCTAATTATGCCGTTTTTTTACATAAGTAAGGTAAGTACATGTCATTATTGAGCAAACCTAGTTAACTAAGCATATTATAACTAACTTAGGTCATTTTGGAGGAAACAAAGCTAAGTATAGATCGTTTTAGAGCTAACTTAGGTAAAATGGTTGGTTTGGGAGGTCAGTAAGCTTATTAAGTCATTTTGCAGGAAAAGAAGCTACGTCTAGGTCATTAAGGTAAGCATATTGGATGAAATAAAGCTAAGTCTAGGTCTTTATGCATTTGTTAAGCAAAAAGCTAGAGAAACTTACCTTGATCATGGAGGTGTGGGAGCGGGCTGGCTCAGGCCAGTAGCTGGAGAAGGATCGTGTGATGCTTGTGTGGAGTAATGCTGCACCAAAGATCATTTCCAATGTTTCGTTAGCATGATGGCACTCAAATGTTAAGACTAGCAAGTAACGTCCATTCAAATTAAACTCACCCTGGTCTCAGGAGCAATCTCTGGATCAATGGCTATGGAGCCACGGGACCTCCCGCCACTAGATATCATCACCTGCTCTGGATTGTATGGGATCTGGCTCGGGTTAAACTCCTCTCCTTTCCTCGCCTTCCCCTTGACTTGCTTGTAAGAGGCAGTGTGGGCCATGGCATACAGGTCGTACCCCTCTGGCACCTTATCCGTCTTATTGTAGCATGCCTGAAAGAGAGAAACAAAGTAAATTAGTAATTAAAGGGCTCAAGCTAGCATGATGAATGAATTAAATTAATAATGAAGCAAACCACATTACCCAATTCCGCCCGAACTGATATAAGCTGGAGCTACCTTGATGGTGTGGCACACCTTCAATTTGGGCACGTTTGTCCTTGGCCTCAGTCGGCTCCCCTTCCATCTTTCAACACCTGCCATGACAAAGAGTAAACGAAATTAGTACAACATAAAAAAAATACCGACATGAATAATAATATGTATATCACTTAAGTGTATCATCATCAAGTACAACATAAAAATATTGAATACCTAACACTACTAATAATCTCGATCAGTATCATCAATAAATGCATAATCATCATCATCACTATAATCAATGACGGGCTCATAGGGTTCAGTGGCATCAACATGTGGAAGGCCACCTTTACGTAATCGGTCAAGCATTGAGAGGTCGTCCGCAGCAGTAACCTCTTCTTGTTCCGGCTCTTCTTGTTCCTCCTCTGGGGTGATGTGGGAGAAGGACATGTCATTTGTGCTCACCCACGAACGATGGGGCAGAGCTCGTCAAACGCACGGCGGTCGTCGAACACCAAACCTCGCAGCGATGAAACAACTGCACATTTAAATCTACCCGATCAACACAATTATATATGATGTTTTTCATAACAAAATCCAAAAATATATGACCTAACTAATAATTCACAAATATATAACCCCGTCGGCCTCTGGAAGGCCAAAGAGCACCTTTTCGGGAGGTTTAGGGGGTCGGGGTGTCATGTCAGTGTCGGGGTGCTGTTTCGGGGTCTTGGTGTCGTGTCGGGGTCGGGGTGTCGGGGTGTGGTGTCGTGGTCTGTGTGTCGGGGTGTGGTGTCGGGGTCGGGGTGTCGGGGT
>NC_057801.1:61175002-61195850 GCF_018294505.1 Triticum aestivum | reverse complement strand
GGAGGAGGTCGAGGGAGAGAGATGAGTAACGGGCGGGGGAGGGGGCTCGGCCGTTAGTTAGGTTAGTTAGGGTAGCCTTTGCTGTCCGCCCTCCTTTGCCGTCCGCTTTTGTTCATATTTGCCGTCTGCGGCGGATGACAAAGCGGGGGGACGTTAAGTATTTTTTAACCAGCTCCTCAGTGGGGCCCCCCTACCTCTTTGCCGTCAGCTAGCGGACGGGAAAGATTCTTTGCCGTCAGCTAGTGGACGACAAAGAACAGGCTGATGGCAAAGGCTTTCTTTGCCATCAGTCAGTTCTTTGCCGTCTGCTTTCGGGTAGCTAATGGCAAAGAGCTTCTTTGCCGTCTGCTAGCTGACGGCAAAGAGCTGGCAGATGGCAAAGTAGCTGATTCCAGTAGTGATGCGGGTTAGCAAGTTTCCCTTTACTAATTAACCTTCTTCTTGTGTTTCCAAGGTCCTGCGAACATTCCACCACCTGTACTTGAAGATTTTTATAACCAAGGGGGAGATGACGATGGTGATGATCACGAGCATGAGGACGAGCAGTGCCCATATACTATTTGGTGCCTGGCAACTAATTCCGATGGATCACCTCTTCTCGTGTGTAAACAGCCCACTAATGATGTTACTACTAAGGAAGCAGGTGTAGTCTCCCATGGTCACACTCTCTGGACCTATTGCAACACCCGTTGCATGGTATTTGGGATGGATACTAGTGTGCTAGCACCAATTCCTTCTTCCTGGTACAGAATTGATAGTCTTGGAGAAAACTCGCTCTTCCTTGGACAAAACTATCCAATGATGGTGAAAGGCGATCCAACTGCTGTTGACACAACGTTACTACCATTTATGAGAAGCAACTGTGTCTATACCTCGGACATTTGGGTGGTTCCCTACCCTGGTACTGATATAGTAGGCCGCTTCAGCCTGGATGATCAGTCTTGCGTTGGTCTCCAGATCGACAATGGATGGCCCGTCCCAGAGAATCACTTGTGGTTCAAAGCAAGCGTTTCCAACGCCGAGGAATGGTTGAGTTGAAGTTCATTTCATTGCTTGTTTTTTGTTGTGTGATAAAAACTTTAGTATTTATAATGTATCCTCGTTGTCGATGTGGGTTGATGACCTGTTGTATGTAATAAAATGATATGCCTGTGATAAACTTACTAAATTTATGAATGGCTTTCGAGTCGCTTCTGTGAGTGAGGGGTGCGACGAGGCAAAAAAATATTTTCCGAATACATAATTGTACGTGCATTGCAACAGGTTATCGGATGAGGCCAATCAACAATAGTAGTACACTATTTGTAATAGCTTCACATACTTCGCGCGTTGTGCGGGTGTTTTTACTGTAGCCATATTGTACTCTACTACGTAACTAGCACCTCGAATCCTCGATACTTGTGCGGGAGTATATAGTAAGTAGTAGGAGTAGTAGGGTGGCATGGGCCAGAACAAGCATTCACGTCCAGGAGTACGGCACATGCCACCAGCACGACTTCCATCTGACACCATATTTCTTGGAGTCCGTGCTAGAGCAATCTCTTCAACCTCATCGTTTCTCTAACTCAGCCATCGCATGGCGGGCGAGGTGGGGGTTTTCCGATAGTCGGTTTCCTTAACTGCGGTGCCACTTGTAAGGCCAACTGCAATGCATGACCCCAAACGGACCTCCGTTTTGCACGAACTCCAATGATAATTTTGACTAGAAAAGCAAGACCAAAGAAAACAAGAACCACAAGAATACATTTTACTACTCCTGTAAGTTGGATTAGTGCCTTCTTGATGCATTCATTGTTGATCTGCGGAGGCTCGATCTTGCGTGCTTCTTTCTTCTTCGAGTGTAAAGAAGTAGACATTGCTTCCTCGCATCTAGCCTCATGTCTAGCCTTTATTCTAGTACTCCCTCCGGTCCGTTTTTCTCTGCGTCTAAGCAGCAACAGGCATACCAAGTAGGAGTATCAACAAGTGCACTAATCTCATCTATAGCCTCTATGCTAGCTAAAAGTGATAGAACATCTACTAAATTGCGCTCTATCAATATATGGATGTACTCTTCTTCCCAATACAAAAACTTGCATCCATTCTACTCCCTCCGTTGCACAATACATGCCTTCTATTTGTCAAAATATATATGTATCTAGACATGTTTTAGTATATAGGTACATCCATTTTTGGACAAATGGAAGTCAAGTATTTTGGAACGGAGGGAGTACAAAATAATTTTTTTAAGTTAGCACAACTAGTCTAATCCGAGAGCACAACCGAAGATTTGGTCGGGTTCTTCCTCCTTTTGCCGACACGTGGGACATCCAGCATCCAGGTCGTGTCATGAAAGAAAATAGAGTGGTAGTTGAAGCCACGAGATGTGCATCTTGGGTTAAACTGTAAATGGAATCTTACTACTCTTGAGTAACTCCAAAAGCGGCCATCGAAGATCTTTCTTGGATTTGTTTTTCATCACCAGCATGTCGAGGTGAAAGATGTGCAGGTTCAGTGGGTCCTCTTGCGTTTTCACTGACATGTGGGGCTGCATGTGAGCAAACAGACGATGGGCTCCGCGTGTCCGCTGGCTGGCTGAGAAGAGAGATAGATGATGGCTAAGCACGGACTACACGAAATTTGTTCTACGTACCTCGATATAGGCTCGATATAGTGGGCTGGCATGGGCCATAACTAGCATTCACGTCTAGCAGTACGGCACATGCCACCAACACGAGTCCCATCCGACACCAATTTTCTTGGAGTCCATGCTACAACCATCTCTTCTCCCTCCTGTTTTCTCAGCCATCGTGCGGTGGGCGGGGTGGGGGTTTGCCGATAGTCGGTTTGCTCAACTGCGGTCCCACTTGTAAGTGAAAATGCAACACCGCACACATTCCCGCTTGAGCGGCGTGTCGGACCAACCGTGTGGGGGTGCGACGGGAACACGGCAAGCTTTTCCTTTTGAACCCATAACTTGTAAAATTTGGTTCTGCTCCATGGCGCGATCGATAGATAGAAAATAACGATTTTGCCTAGAGTAATGAGAAGTTTGGTTCAGGCACCGTTCATGCATGGAGTACGTACGAAAATTATGAAGTTGATGCGAAAGGTAAGATAATTACTATAGTATCATATACTACTACATGGATTTGACAGAAAGATAAAAATACATACGGATCCATCAACGACATCCTCACACCCTAGTGCGCCGGGTCACCAACCGACGTGCGAGGAGCAGCGGCGTTGGCGGTGAGCTCAACGTGCTTCTGAATAGTGCCGTCCAAGGTTGCCCTGCGGTCCAAGAAGGCCAGCATCCTATCGTCCTCCTCTTGCATGTAGGAGTCCTTGTGGATGATTTGCACGTAGACGTGGGTGATTATGTCGATGGTGTCTTGCTGTGCCAGGCGCTGCGCGGTGAGCGCGACCTCGAGGTGGACATTCTCCGGCACGACGGCGGGCAGTCGCAGGGCCACCAGTGCATCGAAGAGGTTGTCACCATAGTGGCCGTTGAGGGTGGCGGGTATCACAGAGCCTGGGCGCGTCGGCTGGAGGCTTACGTCAAAGTCGTCCGCGAGCTTCTTGACGACAGCGAACTTGTCAAGGAAACCGACGAGGACCTCGTCGAACAAGGAGACGAAGCTGTCGTCCAAGCGGCCCCTCGCCCTGGCGGCCTCAAGCAATACTACCTGGAGACGTTCCTTGTTGCCGGGCCGCAGGCCGGCGTCGTGGACCATCTGGCATAGCCGGCTGATGCTCGCGCTCATCGCCTCCATGGGTTAACTGATCTTGTGATTCGAGTGATCACTCTTGCCCTTGGTTAGCGTGCGTAGGTGCGTAGGATTTTGTACTACTCCTCGACCCTCTACTGCACCTGCCTTTGGCTGTATGATAGGTGGGCCAGCCACCCCCTGGGCCACGTGTCATTCACCCAAAGGCAGTTGCCGTAAGTCAATGAAGCTGCGTCTCCCTCCATGCCGGTGCAGTATAGTCAGCTCACCGGACCTCTAGTTGGGGCCAAATGAGAGAAGTTTGATGTTTACTGGTTTATTGGTCCCCTTTGCATTTTCCGCCAAGTTTTGACCTTTGATTTAACTAATAAAATGTTAATGCATGTAAACAAAAATGTTGTGTAAGTCACATTACGAAAACCAAATAATCCCAAAACACTTAGGCACGGTGCATTAACTCCCTCATTGTTTCTTATTTCGTGACATATTATCAACCAATGAGAGATGTGGGCCGTGCATGCTTTCAATGACTTGAGACTACCAAACATGACATGCAGTGTTTAGTTCATTGCATGTAATCCTATTAGTAGTTGGCAAAAAAACATTAAGTTCTCTCGCTGATATGAATAAAACACCATGTATTTATTTACAGAGGGAGTAGTACATTTTTTGTGACATGCGCATTACTACTAGGTATTGCTAGTCAAATACTAAAATCCAGATGGATGTGGTAGTACTCCTAAATCCAGATGGTGGTGCTACTAGTACTAGCACTATACTACCCGTTGGTTAAATTATTACGTGCTGCTCCTCACAGTGAAGTGACAAGACCCTGCGCCGGAGATGACACCTGAGTATAGGCTCCGTGTTCGGCATACCATAGTCAGCCTCACCGTCTGCAGTCACTATCGTCATGGCTATAGAGCTAGCTTGCTTACAACTAGCCCTGTTTAACATAATTTCCCGTGCGTAGATGCCCATGCATTGCACGGAACACCAAGATTGGGGGTGGATGGCTCTGGCAGCGGCCACCGCGCCAGATTTTTCCACCGCCTTCTAGATGTGGTGGGGAGGAGATAAGGCTGATTGTGAGAGACAAGGAGTTGTTTGTAAATAGGGAACAAGTACGGGCATCTTTTTGCAAAAATGGAGAAACTTGGTTTGTATGCGTCAGATCTAGGTCCGACGGCTATTGGTGAAAGATGGGAGGCACAACATCATCACCAACTCAGGACCTGTTTGATTCGCAGGATTTTGAAAACGCAGGAATAGGACACGGCAATATTACAAGTTTCAAACTGATATTACAAATGTTAGGAGTAATGCTGCACCTAGGAAGAGGGAATTACTAGGAAGTTTACGTAAGAACTTTCGTTACTTTAGGTGGATGCAACATTATCATACAAACTAAAATCCACCACCCTGACAAGTTACTAATGGGCAAATAAGTTTTCGAGTCTCTGGCCACTTGATGTTTCAAAAACAAATTCAGCTTCTGCGGAGACTTTGTCATTTAGGCTTAGACGCTTGCGGTGATCAGCACGCCATTCATTGTTGCGCCAGAGAACGCCAAACCTCATTACCTTGAGCACACTTGCCTCCAGAACAAAGAACCTGGACAATTTAATCTCAGATGTGCTGCCTCGATAGTCGATCAAATCAATTTCTGTAAGATGGAGATCAAGGCATTCGATGAGATTGTTATAGTGCAGCACATTTTTCACTTTCGGGTCTTTTTTTATCTGCAAAAGAAGAGAACATATTAGAGCAGCTGGCAGCATAAGATTGCCATGTCATCAAGAGGTACCAATATCATTCGCTCATACGATAGGGTTGGCTGGCTAGTGATATTTTTTCACCCTCTCTCTCTCTCTCTCTCTCTCTCTCTCTCTCTCTTTCTGTTTCCTCTCATTTAACTAGGAGCACGTGAAGAGCTTGGGCATTTGTTGCCTTCCACTATGTGGTCGATGCCATATTTCGCAAAAGTATGCCAGATAATACGCATCAATGTCAAATCAAAAGATTTTGGCACCGCTCTCGCGATGTGAGAGAGTTGGCACCGCTGTGCACACAGACCCACATGTATAAACAAATCAATCAAACCAACTACACCAGCCTCTCACTCTCCCAAACAAGTGTTTTTTATTGCCTCAGTCCTCTCTCTCTCCCACACAGTGTTTTTTCATTGCATGAGTTAATTTGGCACCGGGGCAAAGTAGGTGATCCAGATTGGGGCACCAGGTGAGCAATGGAGGGGCATCGATGCCAAATGCATCACAAGTGAATTTGGCACATGTTTTGGCCTACATAGCCCACTTTTGTACTCCCTCCGTCCCAAAATTCTTGTCTTAAATTTGTCTAAATACGGATGTATCTAGTTACATTTAGTGTTAGATACATCCGTATCTAAACAAATGTAATACAAGAATTTTGGGACGGAGGGAATACTACCTCGTATTTAGTATAAAATTTTGACCATAGATTTACCTAAGAAAATGCCAATGCATGTCACTAAAAATTACACCATTTGAAATTATGTTCAAATACGAACCCAACGATATAGTTCTTAGTGACATGCATTAACATTTTGTCAGTTAAGTCTATGGTCAAAATTTGATACTACAAAATTGGAAGAGTAAACCAAGACGGAGGTAGTACTCCATAGAGTTACTGGAGTAGTCTAAGTTACTTTCCACTATGACTAGCCTAGGCTACTATAGTAGTAGTACAGCATAAAACGATGCAGGTGATCACATGAGAAAAAAAATACTAAAAACATTTCTTTCGGTGCGGTGCTGTCGTGGAATTGTCACGTTAGATGTCCTTAGTGTGAGGACTTAGTCGCAAGGCCAACACATCTATGTGGTAGCTTGAGAGGGGTTGGTCGGGACGAGAGATGCAACACGCAAGACAAGGATTTAGACAGCTTCGGGCCCCGGGAAACATCATCCGGTAAGAACCCTACATGCTGTTTGTGGCTAGGTCTCATTATGCTCATGAGAGGAGTTGCCGTAAGCCGGCTCTCCTAGTTATGTCTAACCTAGCCCTTATTCAACCTCCCCTCTTTGGGTGCCCTGCCCCTCCTTATATAAGCTGAAGGGGCGGGTTACATGTAGAGTCCAACTTGGACTTAAGACTTAACCTATTTTGACGTCTTACCATGGGCTTCTTAACATCTTGGGCTTCTTACAATCTGGATTACAATCTGACTTACGTTCTGGCTTACGATCTAACTTACCATCTGGCTTACCATCTGGCTTAACATCTGGCGGCTTAACTGTCTGGCTTATATGACTGTGTCTGCCGGGTTACATGATTGTCTCCGCCGGGTTACATGACTGTGTCTGCCGGGTTATATGACTGTGTCTGCCGGGTTACACGACTGTGTCTGCCGGGTTACACGACTGTGTCTGCCGGCTTACAATGCTTAACTGTTCCCGCCGACTTATAATTTGCCGGGTCACCAATGAAACATCAAGTCCCAGCCGGGTCATATCTCCGGCCGGGTCATACCGCGGGGTATATCCCCGACATTAGCCCCCAGTTTAATTTGGATTCATCCATGTTAAACTAATCCTGTAAACAAAACACAAGAACAATTTTAACAGGTTATGCTCCAGGTTAAATATTCTTGTAAGCCGGCACCTGGTCATCCTTAACTCCTTGTTATTTCCTCCTTCGAAAATCTGGGTCAATGAGCCAACTTCATAATCAATTTGCTGACGTTGGTTTCTCACAGAGAAAAACTGTGAAGAATAATTCATTTGACTCAGCTCCCAAATGCTTAAGAATATTGGTCTTGAAATACTCATGTGACCTTCAACCGGCTTAAAGATGAAAAAACTTGCCGGGTTTATAAATAGATGATGCCAAGTCATAATTGTTGTCGATGCCGGGTCAAAACTGAGAATTTTGAAAATTTCTCTCCCTCATATCCATATTACCTGTAGCCCCCAAGTCTTGAGCAGAACAAAGTAATGACTTAAGACTTGCTTCAACAAAAACATTATCTCTTTGAAGAAATCCATATTGTTTATTTCAATCACTAGTCCAAACTGAGTATTCCACATATGTAGCCCCCAAGTGCCGGGTTGTCATGCTTGCAGTAACCTGGGACTTGAAATTGATTTATGCTCATAAAAACTTCAACCAGTGTAGCCCCCAAGGGCCGGGTCATTATGCAATAATGAGCAGGGACTTTGTAGATATGATCATGTATACTTGAACAGTAACATGTAGCCCCCAAGGGCCGGCTCATTATGATATGATGAGTCGGATCTTCAATAAGGCCAGTAAAAATGACTTTGCATTAGCCCCCAAGTGTCATGGTGCATGCTTGCAGTGACATGAGACTTGCACATTTGATGTAATCTCAACCTTGAATAATGTAGCCCCCAAGTGCCGGGTCGTAAGCCTGCAGCAACTCGGGACTATTCCTTCCATTATATAATAAATTATATCCATTGATAAATTAATATCCATTGCACTGAAGCGACTTTGAAAACCTCAATCATAATATTGGTTATTGATAACCATAATAAAAATCCAGCCATGTTGGCTATTAAAGATTTGAATAATATAACCCAGTTTGAAAAACCGGTTCCTATGATATTGAATCATACTGAACTTCCAAATGTTTATGATTGTCTCGTCCAAAGTCAAGCCGGGTTAATCGAAACCACATATATGCTTCAGATATGAGCAAAAAGTCTCAAAACCCAAAAGATTGTGTTCAAAAAACTTAATCCAGATTTAAAGAAAATCAAGGCTTCTGATTCGAATACGATCAGTAAACCGTTCCAAAGGGGTTAAGCTAGGATTCGAATACGATCATGTAGCCCCCAGTGGCTTTGGCGTTGCCGATCAAGAGGGTACCGACAGCTATGTTCTCTTTGGTCCGAATACAACCTATGTTTGAATAGGAAGCCCCCAAATGACCTTGAGAGTTGTTTAACAACGCTGATTCGAATATGACCCACGTCGGACCCAAAAGGGGTTGAGCTATGATTCGAATACGATCAAGAAGCCCCCTAGTGAGTTTGGCAGTGTGCCGATCAAAAGGGTACCGATAGCTATGTTCTCTTTGATTCGAATACGACCTATGTTTGAACAGGAAGGCCCCAAATGACCTTGAAACAGGGTACCTATGTTTGAGCTGTGCTTTGCAACAGACTCTCCTTGGTCCCTCTATTTTTCTAAGACCTTGAGCTTTGCGAGAGATACATTCTCTTGAACCGGAACTTCTCCGGACAGCCTTTAAACTGGCAACATTTACTGAGCCATGTCATCGTAGCCCCCGAGTCTTAAGACGACTCAATGAATTGACTTGAGATTCTCCACAGTTGACCATGATATAGACCGGTTTGAGTCCTGCATGGGATAACTTGCAAGCCAAAGTAATTTCTCTTTTAAAGAAAACAATGTTTAATATAAAATATACTGGATGGATTTCACCTGATATATCATGCCAGTAATTATCCACCGCAAAGTTGATGATCACGGTGAAGCTGAAGTCAACCACGGGTGAGCCGGCCGCGGCGTTGTGAGCCAGCGTGAACGGGCGAGTCAATCGCAGTCGCGGTAAGCCACGCGAACGGACGAGTTAATCATGGGTGCAGTCCCGGCGAGTTGATGTAGATTGAACCGCACGGGTGGCGGCTTGCACACACCCGCTCAACAACAAGCAGGTGCGGACGCCGACGCATGATGACGCTTAATGCACACTTCATCGGCACACACAGCACCGTCTTTACAATAAATCATCGTCCTGCACATAAAAATATACAGACCAAAAGTAATTGTTCTTTGATGAAAACAATATGTGTTAAATAAATAGACTCAGATGGATATCACCTGATTTATGCAGACCCCGGATGATCCGTCTGCAGCATCTGTACATATCTCTATACATATCCTGGTGATGTACGGCCCATCCGGTGCAAACGGAGAAATCTGACGACCAGCCACTGTTTCTCTTGTGAGCTCTATAAGGCCTCCCCACCTTTTTTTAAACGCCTGACCACTTTGACTTTTTAGGAAACAGTGGTACAGGGAAGCAGTAGAGCCAGCTCGAGGCGAGGCCTCCATCCGGTGCAAACGGAGAAATCTGACGACCAACCACTATTTCTCTTGTGAGCTCTATAAGGCCTCCCCACCTTTTTTTAAACGCCTGACCACTTTGACTTTTTAGGAAACAGTGGTACAGGGAAGCAGTAGAGCCAGCTCGAGGCGAGGCCTCAGTGATGGAGGAGAGGCCAGCGCGACGGTGGCTCGCAGTAAAGGCCGGTGACTGAGCCGGCGGAGGCGAATTGAAGGGGTGCACAGAGGCAAGGCCGCGCTGGCAAGGGTGACTCGCAGTGGGGGCGCGACCGCTCGGAAGCCTCAGCAAAGGCGGAGATCCCAGCGGCAGCTTGTGGTGATGTGAGGTGGCGGCTTACTGATTTGGAGCGGAGGCACGGCGGCTTAGAGCAAACGAGTCAGCGAGCGGCTCAACACCAGAGGTGAGTCACAGGCAGCGGCGGGCCCTGGCAGGGATAGCAGCGGAGGGGAAGTGCCTGCGGGCTCAGCGCGCCGCATGAGACGGAGGTGACTCGACGACTTGACATGGAGATGAGCAGCGGCGGCTTATGGGCGCAGCATCGGACGGGTTAAGGGCAGCTTATCCGCTATAGTTGACGCGAGCGGCGGCTCAGAAGCGAAGGCGACGCTCGGAGGCGGTCGGCCGTTCCAAAGGAGACATCAATGAGGTAGAGTACTGTAGCAGCTTGTGAAGGTGGAGGCGGCAACAAGCGGCGGGTCGGGGCACGGGCGGCGGATCAACCAGCGCGGCGTCGCAAGCATATGGAAGCGGCTTGCTGAGAGGAAAGGAGCAGCGCAGGAGCTCGACTGAAGCGGCGAAACCACAGTAGCTGCTCAACGCGGCATGACGCGAAGCGAGCGAGGCCAGCAGCGGACGGTCGCGAGGTCAGGAAGGCAGCTTGGCCAGCACCGAGGTGGCTGAGCGAGGCAGTGAGGCAGCAGGCAACTGCGACTCACAATAGAGACGGTGATTAGCAGTTTGAGACAGCAATTGAAACCGCCATGGAGATGAGGCCGGAGCGCCTCAGAGTCCGTGACGGGAACGGCGGCTCAAGAAGTGTCAGGCGGCAAAAGGCCGGCAGAGGTCAAGTAGATGCAGTTTTGAACACTACACTTGTCATCGTAATTTGGGAAAAATACAAAAAAACTGAGCTACGTTGTGATTACTGTTTACTTATAGGAAAGAAGTTTCGCCTCGATGAGTAGCTTCTCCGTGCACGGAAAGCATGTAAGGAATCCAACAACTTGATCCAGATTGGGGCCGATAGATTTTAGTGCTAAGATCTTCACTGTGCGCATGGACTGGGTCAAGCTTGTGGGAATCATTTTCTGGAAGATGGTCGTAAATACATCAAGAAGAAATTTAAAAATGTGAATTTCAAGAATACGGAGAAGAAGATGAGTGCTGTACCTGAACGATTACAGATCCAATAAAGAGTTCATAGAATTTGGCAGACGAGTACACCAACGCTGTCAATTTTAGTGCATCAATGACCCTGATTTTTGTTGGACCTTCTAGATCTGATACAAGCAATCTCTCAAGGAAAGGCGCATTCTCAATGACCATAACATGGAACATATGAAATGATCTCTTCCCAATTGATGTCTTGTTGCCGGGCCAGCAAGACACATAAATCCATTGGAGATTCGTCGAGGCGATGTGGAGGCTAATGAACCTGTGGATCTGCTCAAGATGAAGGTACTCGAGCGCAGTACAGCTGCGGAGCATGTGCTCCATAGCCTTCTTCGAGATGACAACCTCGAAGAGGTCGAGCTACTTGAGTTGAGGGAGAAGAAGGGCGGGCGCGGCATTAATCTGGGGAAGATAGCAGGAGCTGAAGCTGGCGCGGTGCAGCGTTGGCGTGAGGCGGAGCGCGGACGGCGGCAGAGAGCGACATCGTCCAGCTTCAAAGCTGAGCTCCTCGAGCTGATCTAGGGTAGGGGATAAGAACCACTCGTCGAGCTTGGGTTGGACCTTGCAGTTGGTACTGAACATGCGGATGTCAAGGCGTCTGGCTGGCCCAGGGTGCGATGAAAGGATCTTGGAGACTGCGGCCATGCGTTTGCAATCCCCGTCGCAGAGGCAGCTGTCGACGGTGAGGTTGAGGGGGACGCAGCGCCAGAGGGGGCGCCACCGCCGGGAGAGCAGGGCGGTCCGCACGACAGATTTGGTGGGGAGGAGGCCAATGATGATGAGCAACATGTCATCGGGGAGGCTGCTGATGAAGTCCAGGCTCGCCGGATGCGGTTTTGGCTCGAGCCACCTCCGCTTGTTGGTTGCCTCGCCGTCCATCTCAACCGGCGGCGACGCCGGTGTACACGTGTGCTGGTGTGTGTTGTGTGCTGGGTGTGCGCATGTGCGTCCTTCTGTGCATGCCGCCGCGCAGTTGGTGAATTGTGCGCGAGTGCGTCCTTCACGCACAAGAAGTTTGTCCTCAATGCGCCCTTGATTTACTAGCGTGCGGGGTGCTACCCCGAGTGGTTTCAACTTTGTTTACTTCACCGCGTGTCAGATGGGCCTCTAGTTTACTTATTTTCACCCACTGCCACATGGGCCAGCACACCAAGATACAGAACACGAGCTGACAACGCAGCATGTGGATTGGTTGATCGGTCAACTAAACAATATACAAGAGCTATACGCTGTGTTCGAGTGAGAGGGGAGGCCCATGAGAGGCAGCAGAGAGAGAGAGAAAGAGCTACTCCCTCCGTTCGATAATGTAGTTACAACATTTTTTTAAGTCAAACTTTTGAAAATTTGACCAAGTTTATAAAGAAATTACTTATATCTACAATACCAAAGATAAATGATAGTATGAAGTAAGTACATGTTGTGATGAATCTAATGATCATTCCAGATGTAAATGTTTTTCTCCACATATACCTGGTCAAACTTTTCTGAGGTTTGACTTTTCAAAACATCCATATGCTTATGGACGTGACAAAGTCCCTAAAGAGAGAGAGAGAGAGAGAGAGAGAGAGAGAGAGAGAGTGAAAAAAGTGTGTGTGCATGTGTGAAAGAGACATGGACAACACACAATAAAAGTAGAGAAAAAGCGTGCGTGTCTTATGCAAACATATCACACATGCATCTTCGACAATGGAGGCAAGGTGAGGAGATAGTGTGTGGTTGTTTGGAACCGAGAGAGGAAGACCCCTAGCACGTGACCAAGAGGGGTCTGACAAACAAGGGAGAGAGGTCGAGACAGACGTACGGAGAAAATGCAGACATGGGGAGGAGAGAGTGTATGTTTGTCATAGAGAGATCCCCTGGAGATCGTGATGGGACTACATGGGTGGGAGATCGAGTGACAAGGTGTGTGCGCGATAGAAGATGCCCCGAGAGATATCGAGATAGACGTATCGATGGAAGGAGATAATACATGTGTTCCTGATGGCTAGTAAGAGATAATCATACTTAGGAGGGGGGAGTGCTTGCGCCTATGGCCCTGTTTGGATACTCTAACTCAGTTAGAGGTTAGAGTTAGATTCATACCCTGAACTAACCCTGAACTAACTCTAAGTAAAGAGGTGTTTGGATGGCAGGGTTAGATGGAGCGCGGATACGGCGAGGCACCTTCACGGGCGGTGCGAGAGGGAGGGAGGGAGAGGACGAGAAGCTTCAAGGAAGTGGGGAGGGATCTGCTGCGGGGAGAGCAAGAGAAAAAATATTTATTAGTGGTCCCGAGAAGAACTAACCCAAATAAGCACCTCTTGGATGGGTTAGTTTTTTTTGGATGGGTTAGATGCATCTAACCTAAACTAACCCTCCTGTTTGGATCTTTTTGGGTTAGTTGACTCCAAACTAACCCAAACTAACTCTAACCGATGGATCCAAATAGAGCCTATGATGGAGTGAGGGATTATGGTACTTAGGGGGGTGCGTGTCACATGGAGAGAGAACAAGGGCGGAGAGTGTTGGATGGGTCTATATGTATAGCGCAAGCGAGGCATGTGTATGTGTGAACCAGGGAGATATAAGGCCAGTTTGGCTTGCGTTGTGAGCATCTTTTGCGTGGCCTAGGGTTGTGGCTGGATTTCATGCACGCTTGTTTGGTTGCTACCCTGTGAAAAAGAAAGCCCGCCTGGGCTGGGTTCCCTTGAACTTTAATTAGCCTGGCTGAACTCTAGACAGTGCAAGTAGCCTGGCCCAAGCGACCGATTTCGAACGCCTAGCCGTGCCTGGTCGTGCGGCCACGAGGCTAACAACAACATGGATGGATATTAGCATTAAATAATTGATGCATGGATTGATTGATGTGACATTGATGCTTTGCCTGGCCCAGGCATGAACCAAACGCTTCAGCACCACACAAGCCTGGTGTCTGTGTCAAAACCGGCGGATCTCGGGTAGGGGGTCCCAAGCAATGCGTCTTAGGATCAATGGTAACAGGAGGCAAGGGACATAATGTTTACCCAGGTTCGGGCCCTCTTGATGGAGGTAAAACCCTAGTCCTGCTTGATTAATATTGATGATATGGGTAGTACAAGAGTTGATCTACCACGAGATCAGAGAGGCTAAACCCTAGAAGCTAGCCTATGGTATGATTGTTGTTGTATATGTCTATCGACTAGCCTGGCCCTGGTTTATATAATGCACCAGAGGCCTAGGATAACATGAGTCCTAGTCGAATACGCCAGTGAGGGAGGAGTCCTGGTCTTGATCGCCAAGTCTTGTGGAATCTTCCTTGTATGCGGCAGCTGTCCGAACTGGCCCATGAGTACGGCCATGGGGGTCCTCGGCCCAATCTAACAGATCGGGAGATGACGTGGTGAGTACCCCCAAGTCCAGGACACCGTCAGTAGCCCCCCGAACCGGTCTTCAAGTTAGGGACACTCCTCGATTCTTCCGAACTGTTCTTCATCTTCAGTCGTCGGTCTTGAAAACTGGTTCAACAAATCTTCTCATCTTCTATCTTGAGCATCGCCGAAATGCATTCGACGAGTTTACACGTCGGGTATCCGAGGAGCCCCTTTAAGTTTCTGGCCTTTATCAATGCCTTGTTATTTTTATGCCACACCTCGGGTTCGAAGTTGTTCCCGGGAGGCAATGTCCTCTTGCGTCCGAGCTCTAACACCGGACTGCATTCAAGGTATCTCTTGCAGCCGAGTACCAATGCCAGACTGCTTTCGAGCTCCAACGCCGAGATTTATCTGAACTCCAACGCCGGACTGTGTCCAAGCTCCAACGCCGGACTATATCCAAGATGTCATAGATCATCTTGGTCCAAAAAAGTTGAAGGAGTTTAGCCGAGCTTAATGCCGAAAATGCCTTCTAAGGAGCCAACCACTTGCATCCGAGCTATATGCCGAACTGCTTCCGAGGTGGTTAAGCACCTCGGTCATGGGCTGATTTTTGGTTAATGTTTTTATTGATGCAATTTATTCTCTACCGAGATACATAGCCAGTAGCCCTCAAGGTGGGTATCAATCTAAAACCCGAGATGCACATGAAGGATGACATAAGACCGCTGATCCCCGTAGCTGCTGAGACTCAGGTTGATTTGCAAAATCGGTCTGAGGATCAAGTCCTAGCTCGGCAGAATACTTCGGGACACAAAAAGCAGCGTGCTCAGTCCTCAAGACTCAGGTTGGGTGCGATCGACCAACCTGAGGATCAAAATCTCCTCGGAGACTGTATTACACTGAAAATTTTCTGCATTGGACATGCAATGCAGTAGCCCCCGAGACACTGGTCGGGTGGCAACACCAGATCAGGGATCGATGTGCCCCTTTAATATTTGTAAATAATAAGCCCGAAGCCCAGTAGCCCCCGAGCCTTAATGCGGGCAAGGGTGGCCGAATTAAGGATTGATATCCATAGTAAAATCACAAATTATGTGTAATGACTCTATGTATCCAAGTACTTTACGTCATTAATGCTCGGATCCGCATTGTACAAAACTTTGTTGACCGACCATCGGCTTCCACCTCCTCGGCCAATAGCCGAGGAGTGTTTGTCCTACTTTATAAAGCCTTTATGAGGGCAAAGGTTTACAACAAACAAGGCAATCTGGCCATACGGTTTTATAAACAAAGGTACGCGGAGAGATATGTTATATTACTGTTTAAGAAATGTCTTCCAAAGAAAATAGTCCCGCTATCGGTTCCTTTCTTTGGGTTGTCATGCTAAGCATGATCATGAAACCTCAGCTCCAATGTAAGAGCAAAATATCGAGGATTTAGTTTGGGAGGCCAGTTAATAGCCCCCGGTAGTGTTCGGCGACAGTTGAGGTCAAGCCGTAAACACTTCGGCCATTGTTATGAATGGCCCGTCGTTTAACACCGTCATCGAATCACCGACCAATTTACACTTATTGTGACAGTCAGTTTTCGGCTTTCTCCACTGAGGTGCTTAACCATGTGAGCTGGAAGCACAATCGTAGTGGTTCTCCCTTTGCACACCTAGCCGAACAAAGCGGAACGTAGGAGGCAAGCGTAGGAGCCGGGCCACCCAACTATTGACCGAAGACACAATTCAAAACCGATGCATATATAGCAATATCCGAGAATGTTTTTGTCGAATCTCTAAAGGTGTCTGGCGTTGCACTGCGAGACTTGTGCTGAAAACACACAAATAGTTTAAAAAGTGCCATAAGCTTGGAAAACCAAAAAACATTAGTAAAAACTTGACGTCCGAACGAGATCAAGTGTTCGGTGCCAATCCGAAAATTGGCCTTAGCAAAAGAAGTGCTTCTGTCGTGCTTTAACATGATACATCCTATCTCAAGACTTCAAGCGGGTCAGCCTACGGCTTCAACCTCCTATCCCGAGGGCGTAGTACTTCTCACAAGGCCAGTTGAGCAAACTAAACTCTAGCAGCTTTGAGAGAGAAATTAGGCTCCCCGGCTAGTGACCGCACACTTGTGTCGAAAAAAGGAGTGATAAATAATAATAAAAACTTTGCAACGACTAAGAAGAAAAACACTTATTATAAAACGGCTCAAATAAACATAAGAGCCCCCAAGTGACTTGGGTAAAAGAATGATTGTATGTACCGAAGTACTTATATCATATCTATGTTCACCCGAACTTTATACGCGTCTTAACTGACCGTTGGCTTCTCCCTCTTCGGCAAGGGCCGAAAAGTGTTATGTACTCCACCTGTCGAGAATACCGACGGTGTTTCCGATAACCAGGCAATCAGGCCATAAGGCTGTAACAGACAAAGCGCGCTCAAGGAACTTATGCTATATTACGAACAAAGTGTAAGAAGCATCTTCGAAGAAAATAGTACCCCCACCGATACCTTTCATCGGTGCTCATCATTACTATGAGACTTGTGCAATAGATTTTTTGTACTCATGAGTTCCGTTGTGTGCCGACCATGATTAAAAACAATAAGAGCGCTAGCTTTCGGCTTCACCCAGTCTGAGGTCAGAGCTCGGAGGACCCGGTCGTGACAATCGCAGAGGTGCTCCCTTTACTCCCTAGCCGAACAATCGGGAACGTAGGGGTAAGCACAGGAGCCAGGCAACCTAGCTTGCAAATCGCTTAAGTCAATATGGTGCATATTGTGGCGTAATACACGAACAAGGAACGAAGCCGTACAAGTATAATCATATGCAAGAGGAAAAAACTTCATGAAGGAAGCCCCCAAGTAAACGGGGTATTTGAATTTGTGCGTCACAAACAAAGTTTGGACAAGGAAAATTTTTACAAGCAACTTTTTTCCAAAAAAGTATAATTCTTGGTCGAGCCGAACACAAGTTAAAAATTTAAAACTTTGAGCATGAAGGCAACTTAGCTGGTTAATGTGTTCGGTATTGACGACACGGTACGAGCTTGATGCGGGACAAGGTTCCATCCCCCAAGCCGGTCCCGAGGTGGCGGAGCAAAGAGCTCGGCACTCCGAAGTGGTGACATAGCATGGTCAATGCAGGACGGCAGAGTGATGCCAAAGTCCCCGGCATGGGGTAATGAAGTGTTGACGAAGCCCCCCGTCCAGCCGAGGTGATGCCAAAAGATATAGTCCGGCTGGATCATTTTCCTGTGCACAAAAAATAGTGCAAACCGGAGATAATAGTAATAATAATAAAAAATCGTTGCATAATAAATAAATTATGCAAAGTGAGTAATAAAAGAAATATGGCCTGGCGCCGAAGTCAATGTCGATGCAGGGCGGCGGCGTGATGCGGTAAAGGCATGGCAAGGCCTGAATTCACAGGTCGGTTCGAGTTCCGGATGCGGCGTTCGCGAGACTATGTACGGAAACTGACCGAACCACCATGCGACCGTCGTTAATGCGGCCACCATTTGATAGACCTGCGTACATATGACGGACAAACCAGAGTAATAATTCATTGGAAAAAATGAACCCTAACAAGCAAAAAATACTAGGATTAATAGCACCTGGCTTATTTGTTGTAGCAATCCGAAGAAAGGTGATTCCCAAAATTGGGACTCGATCCGCATACCTATCGCCTGATGGGCGATAAAGCAACGACATGGCGATGCTGGCAAAGGTTGGCTCGCCGGGGCAAAGCCCTCGGTCCAGCTAACGTGACGGAGCTGGTCGGCCAGCGACGCCGAAGTCTCCGGAGTAGGTTGATGAAGAAATGATGAAGCCGCCGGTCCAGCGATGCAGGTCGTGACGTGGTCGATGCCGGCTTGATGAAGTGACCGTGTGGCGATGCAGGTGTGCCTGCTCCGTGTAATCCGTGGGGCGGCGATGTTGGTGACGATTTATCCTTCGCGATGCTGAACTATTGTTCGGCTGGCCGAGATGATGATCCGAAGAAATTGAGCTCGGCTCAACAAAGCGACGACGTGTCTAACGCAGGTCGGCCGCCGTGGAGTGATGTTGTCGGGCTGGTTTGACACCGGCGCGACGGTGAAGTTCGTATTGCAAGAATACTTTTAATACTACTGGGATGTGTTTGAGAATAAAACACAACACCCCATACAAAAACTTCCTTCAAAAGGGATGTCCGAGATCCCGTTCATAAAGAAGACGAATTCGGGTCGGATTCGTTCTCGCGTAGAAAACAGATCCAAAAAGTGATGCACTAATCGGAAGTTTCCCGGAGTTTGGACGGTCGGATCGAGCTGAATTTTTGGCAGGTGGTAGATATGGGAATTCCGCAGCAAATCAACGATTGGATCCTCCAAAGGACATCCGAGCTAGATGCTGGATACCACGCCCTAAACTCGCCCAGATTCTCGTCTAGATTCAACAGGGCTCCGGTATATCGGAGATTGCCGGAGATTCCTCCATTGGAACTCAACGAAATTTTTGCAGGGTTGTTGTAGACTTAATTCCGCATAATTCCACTGAAGTAATCGTTTAAGCGACACTCGAGGAGGTGGTGGCAGCGGATACAAGTTTGCTGTCCAGAAAAATAGCACGGTCGCCTGAGGGCAATGTTGACGTTGAGCCCCTGAGCTCCATGGATGACTCCTCCATGATCTTGATAGAGATCGGAGTTGGTGTTGATGAAGGCCTTCATCCGAACATGACGATCGGAGGTAGGGCGCAGTCCTCGGTCAAACCAAGGTGACCAGTCGAGCTGGTGACGAAGAAGCCAACGTCGCAGTTGACCTGCAGTCGAGCAATTGATCCTTTCGCCGATCACACATCAGAACTCTCAATGAAAGCACCAATATCAGTGTCAAAACCGGCGGATCTCGGGTAGAGGGTCCCAAGCAGTGCGTCTTAGGATCAATGGTAACAGGAGGCAAGGGATACAATGTTTACCCAGGTTCGGGCCCTCTCGATGGAGGTAAAACCCTACTCCTGCTTGATTAATATTGATGATATGGGTAGTACAAGAGTTGATCTACCACGAGATCAGAAAGACTAAACCCTATAAGCTAGCCTATGGTATGATTTTTGTTGTATATGTCTATCAACTAGCCTGGCCCTGGTTTATATAATGCACCAGAGGCCTAGGATAACATGAGTCCTAGTCGAATACGCCGGTGGGGGAGGAGTCCTTGTCTTGATCGCCAAGTCTTGTGGAATCTTTCTTGTATGGGGCAGCTGTCCGAACTGGCTCATGAGTACGGCAATGGGGGTCCTCGGCCCAATCTAATAGATCGGGAGATGACGTGGTGAGTACCCCCAAGTCCAGGACACCGTGACCTGGCCAGGCAGAACTATTTTACATCTCATGTCCACACCAGGCAGTACCAGCCATCAAGGCATGAGGGTCAGGTCACGAACCAAACTGACCAATAAAGTTTGAGAGAGATTGAGGAGCGCCGATAAGGCTGAGTGGTGCGTCAGATAGCTGAGAGGGGGAAAGAGATATTCCATCCGCTCGATAATGCAGTGCATGTAAATTTTTTAGAAGTCAAACTTTGGAAACTTTGATTAGGTTTACACAAATGTTATTTATATCTACAATACCAAAGATACATCATACAAAACTACATCTCATGGTGAATCTAATGGTATATGTTTGCCGTACTAGATGTAATTGTTTTTCTCCATGTACATGGTCAAACTTTGTGATGTTTGACTTTTCAATAAATCTATATGCTATGGACGGAGGAGAGTTCCTCAGTCGAGACAGATCAAGTGCGTGTGAAGGAGAATGAGTAAGTGTGCAAAAAGAGTATGTGTGTGAAATAGAAAGTGACAATAAACGATAAATTAGAGAGAGAGTGCGTTTTTTCGTTTCTTATGCGAACATATCACACATGCATCTCCGAGATGGAAAAGCGAGGCGAGGACATACACGAAGATAGCTAGTGTGTGATTGTTTGCAACGGAGACAGACACCCCTGTACCACATGTCCAATAGAGGTCTGGCCAACAAGGAAAAAAGGTCGAGAGGGACACATGGATGGCATGGACGCATGGGGAGGGAGAGAGGGTGTGTTTGTGATAGAGAGATCCCCTCGAGATCGTGAGGGGACTATATGGGTGGGAGATCGAGGGAGTGTGTGCGCGATAGAAAGATGGCCCGAGAGAAATCGAGATAGACCATGCACATGTTTGTGATGGAGACTAAGATTAGCTAGTCATATACATATAGGGGGGACTGCGTGTGCCTACAATTGAGTGAGAGACCATCATACTTGGCTAGCTGGGCATGAGATTGTGTGTGTGTGTG
>NC_057801.1:61172730-61173650 GCF_018294505.1 Triticum aestivum | reverse complement strand
GAAATTACCGTCCTATGTGGGACACACATCAATTGGCCCGTTGTACATCGAGGGTAGGTTCGTAACTTAATCCAAGCACGCCTTCTTCTTGGCCGAAGTGACACGTGCCGAATAATTCATAAACCATGGTCGGCAAAACACGCTCTCCTCGCTCGAAATAGCTCGCGCCCACTATTTCAAAAACGCTCTCCTCGCCCGAAATCGCTTGCGCCCACTATAGTTCAAAACACGCCCTCCTCGCCCGAAATCGCTCCCGCCCACTATTTGGGGAGAAGCAAAGTTACTCTACTATCCCCGACCCTCAGTACACAGACCAAAGCCGAGAAGCCTATAGGCAAGGGTAGAACTGTAACTCCCCCTCACATTTCAGACAAATGCGTTCGTAAGACATGGTTCCACTCCCCTCCCAATTCCCCCCCCCCCCCCCCCCTTCATACCTCGTGGGCGCCAAATCACCTTCTCCCCGGGAAGCTCCCTTCTCCCGAGCCGTGAAACCTCAGCCCCACCTCCCTGGCGCCCCGCACCGCACCAATTTCACAGCCGCCCTCCTCCCTAATGCCGGAGACACTGTCCAATTTCCGTCGTGCACTGGGCCGTGTGCCTCTTACTCTGTGCTGCTGGTGCTGCCTCGACGACGGCCGCATGAACCGTACCGGAGCCGACTCACCCCCGCCGTTGTTCACGGCGCCGGAGCGGCTCCAAGTTCGGATCTGTCCAGAGTCCTAGCGCTGCTTCCACGTAGCCGTCGACCGTCACGACATCGCTCTTTCCCTGCTGCCGATCGCCACCGCAACCGCGCTGGCCTCACCGACTCGGCAGCTGGACCTGCCTACTTCACCATGCCGCCAGATAGGTTGCACCCTCATCTCAAATCACTTTATTTAGGCGTCAGTTGTCTGAATTTTTATTCTGGGCCAATC
>NC_057801.1:61171099-61172238 GCF_018294505.1 Triticum aestivum | reverse complement strand
AGGTCACGTTTTATGCATCAAAGACTGATATAAACCATGTTTCGATATAAACTTGCATTCAAATATTTAAATTGGAGAACATGTTGTCTGCAATCCACACATGAATGGATATATGCGTATATCAAACAAGTTCATTAATTTGACTTTCAACATGTTCATGGAGTACTATAATACTGTACAACATGCTACTCGATTGAGGTGTTCAATTTTGGATTTAGTTCACTATTTTGACCTACTGAATGAGCTAGTTCATTGAATCGAGATATTTCATTTTGGGTTTGATTCGCGTTTTTGAGTGGGTCAACTATTTGTCATATAGTAAATCGCTAGCAACGAGCATGTAAAAACACATTACTCCCGAGCATCAACTCTCCATCTAAAAAAGAAGTGGCAAGCTAATATTTCAAAATTTGATTCGAATCGACTTGGTAAGGTAGACGTGGATGCTCGTTCTCCCAAAATTTGAACAAACCATTAAATATCCTCTCTGCTCGGTGGAATTCGCCCGAGCAAATAAATGGGAGACACGAAATTACCGTCCTATGTGGGACACACATCAATTGGCCCGTTGTACATCGAGGGTAGGTTCGTAACTTAATCCAAGCACGCCTTCTTCTTGGCCGAAGTGACACGTGCCGAATAATTCATAAACCATGGTCGGCAAAACACGCTCTCCTCGCTCGAAATAGCTCGCGCCCACTATTTCAAAAACGCTCTCCTCGCCCGAAATCGCTTGCGCCCACTATAGTTCAAAACACGCCCTCCTCGCCCGAAATCGCTCCCGCCCACTATTTGGGGAGAAGCAAAGTTACTCTACTATCCCCGACCCTCAGTACACAGACCAAAGCCGAGAAGCCTATAGGCAAGGGTAGAACTGTAACTCCCCCTCACATTTCAGACAAATGCGTTCGTAAGACATGGTTCCACTCCCCTCCCAATTCCCCCCCGCCCACCCCCATTCATACCTCGTGGGCGCCAAATCACCTTCTCCCCGGGAAGCTCCCTTCTCCCGAGCCGTGAAACCTCAGCCCCACCTCCCTGGCGCCCCGCACCGCACCAATTTCACAGCCGCCCTCCTCCCTAATGCCGGAGACACTGTCCAATTTCCGTCGTGCACTGGGCCGTGTGCCTCTTACTCT
>NC_057801.1:61077064-61115430 GCF_018294505.1 Triticum aestivum | reverse complement strand
GAAGAAATGGTGATACAAGTGCAAAATGGATAGTAGATTAAGGTTTTTGTAATCTGAAATTGTAAAAACAGCAAGGTAACAAGTGGTAAAAGTGAGCGTAAACGGTATTGCAACGATAGGAAACAAGGCCTAGGGTTCATACTTTCACTAGTCCAAGTTCTCTCAACAATAATAACATAGATAGATCATATAACAAGTCCTCAACATGCAACAAAGAGTCACTCCAAAGCCACTAATAGCGGAGAACAAACGTAGAAATTATGGTAGGGTATGAAACCACCTCAAAGCTATTCTTTTGGATCGATCTATAAAAGAGTTCGTACTAGAATAACACCTTAAGACACAAATCAATCAAAACCCTAATGTCACCTAGATACTCCATTGTCACCTCAAGTATCCGTGGGCATGATTATACGATATGCATCACATAATCTCAGATTCATCCAACCAACACAAAGTACTTCAAAGAGTGCCCCAAAGTTTCTACCACAGAATCAAGAAAATGTGTGCCAACCCCTATGCATAGGTTCATGGGCGGAACCCGCAAGTTGGTCACCAAAACATACATCAAGTGACACGTGATATCCCATTGTCACCACAGATAAACACGGCAAGACATACATCAAGTGTTCTCAAATCAAAGACTCAATCCGACAAGATAACTTCAAAGGGGAAACTCAATTCATCACAAGAGAGTAAAGGGGGAGAAACATCATAAGATCCAACTATAATAGCAAAGCTCAGGATACATCAAGATCGTGCCATAGAGGGAACACGAGAGAGAACACGAGAGAGAGAGAGAGAGATCAAACACATAGCTACTGGTACATACCCTCAGCCCCGAGGGTGAACTACTCCCTCCTTGTCATGGAGAGCACCGGGATGATGAAGATGGCCACCGGTGATGGGTTCCCCCTCCGGCAGGGTGCCGGAACGGGCTCCCGAGAGGTTTTTGGTGGCTACAGAGGCTTGCAGTGGTGGAACTCCCGATCTATTTTCTCCATGGATGTTTTTAGGGTACGTGGGACTATATAGGCGAAAGAAGTCGGTCGGGAGGTGCTCGAGGGGTCCACGAGACAGCGGGCCGCGCCTTGTAGGGGGGGGGCGCCCCTTATCTCCTGGGCTCCTCGAGTATCTTCTGACTTGATCTCCAAGCCTCTAGGATGATATTCTTCCAGAAAATCATGATGCCGAAGGTTTCATTCCGTTTGGACTCCATTTGATATTCCTTTTCTTCGAAATACTGAAATAGGCAATAAAACAGCAATATGGGCTGGGCCTCCGGTTAATAGGTTAGTCCCAAAAGTAATATAAAAGTGTATAATAAAGCCCATAATCATTCAAAACAGATAATAATATAGCATGAATGCTTCATAAATTATAGATACGTTGGAGACATATCAGAATCCCAAGCTTAATTGCTACTCGTCCTCGAGTAGGTAAATGATAAAGAAAGAATTTATGAATTGTGAATGCTAGAAGGTGCACAAGTTTGATCAATGATAATTTCAATCACCTTTACTAGCATATTTATATGTCATAACAGTAGTTCATCTCATAAAACTTTTAATGATCAAGTAACAAGCAATTCACATGTTAAAGTATAGACCATAAACTTTCTTGAAAGCTAGCAAACTTCATTCTTAGTCATCAAAACAATTGCAATTCATCCTATTTTCAGGAAGGGTCTATGTCAGAGCTTTGATTTAGCAAACTTCACATACTCAACTATCATATAGTCTTCTACAATTGCTAACACTCACGCAATACTTGTGGTTATGAAGTTTTAATTAGACATAGATAAAGATTGGGGCTTATAACGTTGCCTCCAAACGTATTCACCTTTGGGTGATGTCAACAATAATAGTTCATGCTAACGTACATCCAATTGGATATATATATATATATATATATATATATATATATATATATATATATATATATATATATATCAGGATCACCCTAACACAAAGTGCTTGCCAAAGGATAAAATAAAAAGGGAAAGGTGAAGATCACCTTGCCTCTTGCATAAAGTAAAATATAGGCCCTTCGCAGAGGGAAACAAAGTTTGTCATGCGCTTTTAGGGTTGGATACACAAAATCTTAATGTGTAAGAACGTAACTTTATATTGCCCCTTGTATATGGACCTTTATTATGCAGTCCGTCGCTTTTATTGCTTCCATAACAAGTTCGTACAAAGCTTATTTTCTCCACACTAATAAGTCATGCATATTTAGAGAGTAATTTTTATTGCAAGCACCGTTGACAACTTACTTGAAGGATCTTACTCAATCCATAGGTAGGTATGGTGGACTCTCATGGCAAAACTTGGTTTAAGGATATTTGGAAGCGCAAGTAGTATCTCCACTTGGTGCTAGGAATTTTTGGCTAGCATGAGGGGGAAAGGCAAGCTCAACATGTTTGAATGATCCATGACAATATACTTTAACTGAGATGTGAGAAAACATAATCCATTACGTTGTCTTCCTTGTCCAACATCAACTCTTTAGCATGTCATACATAATGAGTGCTCACAATTGTAAAAGATGTCTATGATAATATATTTATATGTGAAATCTCTCTTCCTTCAATATTCTTTCATGAATTGTTCAAATGACTAAAACAATGCTTGCTAACCGTCAATAAATTTACAACCTCTACTTCTTAGATGTGAAGTCATTACTCCCCATGGGATAAGCAAATGAGACTTATATAATTTCAGATTTATGACATTCAACTCATTCAACAATTTACTCATAGGATATAAATGAAGCACACGAGTAAATGACAAAGTACTCAAAAAGATATAAGTGAAGACCAATGAGTAGCTAAATAATTATGCAACTAAATGAAGGATCTCTCTCATTAAAGAATTCAGATCTTGGTAGCTTATTCAAACAGCAAGCAAAACAAAATAAAATGACATTGCAAGGATAGCACAACTCAAGTGAAGAAGCAAAAACTTAGGCTCAACCGATAATAACCGATGATTGTTGAAGAGGAAAGGGGGGATGCCTACCGGGGCATCCCCAAGCTTAGATGCATGAGACTTCTTGAAATATTATCTTGGAGTGCCTTGGGCATCCCCAAGCTTGAGTTTTTATGTATCCTTAATTCCTCTCATATCATGGTTTCTCTTTTTATCAAAAGCTTCATTCACAACAAACTCAACAAGAACTCATGAGATAGGTTAGTATAAACCAATGCAAAACCTTATCATTTTCTACTGTAACAAATCAATAAAATTATTATTCAACATTGCATACTAAATGCCTCTTCATATTTAATACTCCTATCATCAAATAGAATCATTAAACAAGCAAACATATACAAACAATGCAAACATAACAGCAATCTGCCAAAACAGTACAGTCTGTAAAGAATGCAAGAGTATAAATACTTCCCTGACTCCAAAAAATACAAGAGAAAATTCCCACTGTAATAAATTTATTAGATCTTAATATGCAAAAATATTCAACATTATACCATTCTCTGACTTTTCTAGGGAATTTTTGCAACAGCGGTAAACTTTCTGTTTTCAAACAGCAACATGTATACTAGCAAAATAAGCATGGCAAAGGCTATCCTTGACATTTTTATTGAAACTAAAGATGAAAAACATTATTCTAACTAACAGCAAGAGAATACTAACAAAAGAAAATGACGCTCCAAGAAAAACACATATCATGTGGTGAATAAAAATATAGCTCCAAGTAAAGTTACCGATGAACGAAGACGTAAGAGAGGATGCCTTCCGGGGCATCCCCAAGCTTAGGCTCTTGGTTGTCCTTGAATATTACCTTGGGGTTCCTTGGGCATCCCCAAGCTTAGTCTCTTGCCACTCCTTATTCCATAGTCCTTCGAATCTTTACCCAAAACTTGAAAACTTCAACCACACAAAACTCAAAACAAAACTCGTAAGCTCCGTTAGTATAAGAAAATAAAATAACCCCTTAGGTACTGTAATGAACTCATTCTAAATTCATATTGGTGTAAAACCTACTGTATTACAACTTCTCTATGGTTCATACCCTCCGATACTACTCATAGATTCATGAAAATAAGCAAACAACACATAGAAAACAGAATCTGTCAAAAACAGAACAGTCTGTAGTGATCTGTATCAAACGTATACTTCTGGAACCCCAAAAATTATGAAATAAATTTCTGGACCTGAGCAATTTGTCTATTAGTCATCTTCAAAAAGAATCAACCTAAAATCGCTCTCCAGTAAAAAATGGCAGCTATTCTCGTGAGCGCTAAAGTTTCTGTTTTTACAGCAAGATCACATAAACTTCACCCAAGTTTTCCCAAAGGTTCTACTTGACACTTTATTGAAACAAAAGCTATAAAACATGATTACTACAGTAGCATAATCATGTGGACACACAAAAACAGTAAGGATAAATATTGGGTTGTCTCCCAACAAGCGCTTTTCTTTAATGCATTTCTAGCTAGGCATGATGATGACAATGATGCTCACATAAAAGATAAGAATTAAAACATAACGGGAGCATCATGAAGCATATGACTAGAATATTTAATCCTAACCCACTTCCTATGCATAGGGATTTTGTGAGCAAACAACTTATGGGAACAATAAGCATCTAGCATAGGAAGGTAAAACAAGCATAGCTTCAAGATTTTCAACACATAGAGAGGAAACTTGATATTATTGCAATTCCTACAAGCATATGTTCCTCCCTCACAATAATTTTCAGTAGCATCATGAATGAATTCAACAATATAATCAGCACCTAAAGCATTCTTTTCATGATCTACTTGCATAGAAAATTTACTACTCTCCACATAAGCAAAATTCTTCTCATGAATAGTAGTGGGAGCAAACTCAACAAAATAATTATCATGTGAGGAATAATCCAATTGAAAACTAAAATCATGATGTCATGGTTATCATTATTCTTAATAGCATACAAGTCATCACAATAATCATCATAGATAGCAACTTTTTTCTCATAATCAATTGGAACCTCTTCCGAAATAGTGGAATCATCACTAAATAAAGTTGACACTCTTCCAAATCCACTTTCATATTCATCACAATAAGATTCAACATCCTCCAAAATAGTGGGATCACTACTTCCTAAAGTTGACACTCTTCCAAACCCACTTTCATCAATATAATCATCATAAATAGGAGGCATGCTTTCATCGTAATAAATTTGCTCATCAAAACTTGGGGGACAAAAAAATATCATATTCATCAAACATAGCTTCCCCAAGCTTGTGGCTTTGCATATCATTAGCATCATGGATATTCAAGGAATTCATACTAACAACATCGCAATCATGCTCATCATTCACATATTTCATGCCAATCATTCTATATAATTATTCTTCTAGCACTTGAGCACAATTTTCCTTTCCATCATTCTCACGAAAGATATTAAAAAGATGAAGCGTATGAGACAAACTCAACTCCATTTTTTTGTAGTTTTCTTTTATAAACTAAACTAGTGATAAAACAAGAAACAAAAAGATTCGATTGCAAGATCTAAAGATATACCCTCAAGCACTAACCTCCCTGGCAACGGCGCCAGAAAAGAGCTTGATGTCTACTACACAACCTTCTTCTTGTAGACGTTGTTGGGCCTGCAAGTGCACAGGTTTGTAGGACAGTAGAAAATTTCCCTCAAGTGGATGACCTAAGGTTTATCAATCTGTAGGAGGCGTAGGATGAAGATGGTCTCTATCAAACAACCCTGCAACAAAATAACAAAGAGTCTCTTGTGTCCCCAACACACCCAATACAATGGCAAATTGTATAGGTGCACTAGTTCGGCGAAGAGATGGTGATACAAGTGCAAACTAGATAGTAGATAAAGGTTTTTGTAATCTGAAATTGTAAAAACAGCAAGGTAACAAGTGGTAAAAGTGAGCGTAAACGGTATTGCAATGATAGGAAACAAGGCCTAGGGTTCATACTTTCACTGGTGCAAGTTCTCTCAACAATAATAACACAGATAGATCATATAACAAGCCCTCAACATGAAACAAAGAGTCACTCCAAAGCCACTAATAGCGGAGAACAAACGTAGAGATTATGGTAGGGTACGAAACCACCTCAAAGTTATTCTTTCGGATCGATCTATAAAAGAGTTCGTACTAGAATAACACCTTAAGACACAAATCAATCAAAACCCTAATGTCACCTAGATACTCCATTGTCACCTCAAGTATCCATGGCCATGATTATACGATATGCATCACATAATCTTAGATTCATCCAACCAACACAAAGTACTTCAAAGAGTGCCCCAAAGTTTCTACCGGAGAATCAAGAAAACGTGTGCCAACCCCTATGCATAGGTTCATGGGTGGAACCTGCAAGTTGGTCACCAAAACATACATCAAGTGGCACGTGATATCCCATTGTCACCACAGATAAACACGGCAAGCCATACATCAAGTGTTCTCAAATCAAAGACTCAATCTGACAAGATAACTTCAAAGGGGAAACTCAATTCATCACAAGAGAGTAGAGGGGGAGAAACATCATAAGATCCAACTATAATAGCAAATCTCGGGATTCATCAAGATCGTGCCATAAAGGGAACACGAGAGAGAACACGAGAGAGAGAGAGATCAAACATATAGCTACTGGAACATACCCTCAACCCCGAGGGTGAACTACTCCCTCCTCGTCATGGAGAGCGCCGGGATGATGAAGATGGCCACCGGTGATGGGTTCCCCCTTCGGCAGGTTGCTGGAATGGGCTCCTGAGAGGTTTTTTGTGGCTACAGAGGCTTGCGGCGGCGGAACTCCCAATCTATCTTCTCCGTGGATGTTTTTAGGGTATGTGGGACTATATAGGCGATAGAAGTCGGTCGGGAGGTGCTCGAGGGGTCCACAAGACAAGGGGCCACGCCCTGTAGGGGGGGGGCCCTATCTCCTGGGCTCCTCGAGTATCTTCTGACTTGATCTCCAAGCCTCCAGGATGATATTCTTCCAAAAAATCACGATGCCGAAGGTTTCATTCCGTTTGGACTCCGTTTGATATTCCTTTTCTTCGAAATACTGAAACAGGCAATAAAACAACTATATGGGCTAGGCCTCCGGTTAATAGGTTAGTCCCAAAAGTATTATAAAAGTGTATAATAAAGCCTATAACCATTCAAAATAGATAATAATATAGCATGAATGCTTCATAAATTATAGATACGTTGGAGACGTATCAGCAAACAAAGCAAATTTCAAATTAATCGAATGAAATTCATTACATTTCGAAAACTTTTCCTACAAACTAGACGAAATTCATTACATATTTCGCACAAACCATACTAAAACCTACTATAAACTTAATCTAAACGATCGCCGGCGCCGGACCACCATGTCCGGCCATGAACCCGAGAAAGCTGGCCATTGCCTTTGCCTCCTCCTCATCCGCCTCGATAACCTCCTCCTCCGGAGCACAAGGTTCTGAAGATTTCCGCCTCCACGTCGCCGTCAAGCGGCTAATCGGCCGCCGATGTTTACCCCACCAAGGTTGGCGTCGACTGAGTGGAGTAGCGATGGCCTTCCTGGGACCAGAGCGGCGGCGACCTACCATGTACTACTCTTCCTCACTGCCAGCTGCACCCACGCACGCGCGCCAGCTTCTTGGTCGTGGCGGCGGAGGGCGGCCGGGAGGGGGGGGGTGTCGGCGATCTCCTTCGTTTGCTCATGTAACAGTACGTCGAAGAGAGCTTTGGAGCACGCCCGGAGCGGAGCCGCCGATGTCCCTCATCTGCTCCTGCGACAGTACGTCCAAGAGAGCTTCGGAGCGCCAGGAGGCCATGGTTAGAATGGTGCCGACAGAAGGAAGGGACCGGAGGAGAATAAGTGTGGGTCTTTGGCTATGGCTAGGAGCTGGGGCTCAAGTTAATATAGCGGGCGAATGGCAATCAGCCGCGGCAGACGGATGGACAACTGGCGCCAGAGTAGGTTCGTCGGGCGTGAATGCGGCCACTGCTTCAGTGACTTAATTGCAGATGTGTTGGGTTACTGACATGTGGGCCCAACAGGCATCTGGCCCGCATGTCAGTGAAACACCAATTGCACCTGCAGTTAAGTCTGGTGAATGCGGCATTGACATTCTGGAGAGACGGTGACCGTTACAGGCGGGAAGCACGCGCTTGCGTTGGAAGGGGTTTCGGTGTGCAGTGGCACTAAGATCGGTCGCGCACGATAGTACACACTCCGTACCATACTACCATAGTACCCTCTCTAGCTAGGCTGTTTTATAGATTGTTGTTGTGATGGATGATATACATGAGCAAGGCGCTCCGAGTATGACCGTTGGTGTTGAGCCAGGTGAATACATGCTCAGCGTTCGCGTAGGCCTCCATCAAACGTCTAAACAGTAATGTCAGGCACCGCCGGGGCGCGCAGGTGATGGGCTCGCCGTTTGCGTTGCGCCTTGAGCAGGACTTTGATTTAGAGGGCGACGTGCATGCATTAGCATGCTTTGACATCGTTAGCATGAGTGTCTGACGTGCAGTATTTCGTTTTCATTTGGCTGACGAGGGTGCATTGCAGCAACGAGTCCGTCGTTTGATTCCCCACATACGCATAATTTTGGTTTTTACAGTATTTATTTCTCCATTGACAGGTAGGCCCGCATAGAGAGATAAAGAACATGAGCTGATGAGGCGCATGCGGACTGTTTGACTGGTCAACCAGACAAATACGGAGCTATACGCTGAGCCAGTGACCGTATAATCACCATATCTCGTATACAATGATCAAAGTGAGCTATCAAGACAAGTTTGATGACCGCCAATGCATTTTACTCGGTAATAAGTGACCAGGATTGAAGGGGAATCCAAATTTCCTTCGTCTTCTGTCCTTGAGTTCTTGACAAACCAATGCACTATAGGTTGTCCGGCCACTCCACCCCAAAGCTCTCACCAAGCGTCGTTCATGCCACCGCGCCGCACACTAACCGGTAAGGCAGCGATGGCATCCAGCCGCGCCGAGTTCCTCGCCGCCCACGACCGCACACAAAATGGTAGGGAAGCGATGGCATCCCGCCGTGACGAGTTCATCGCCGCTCGCGACCTCACAACTATGTGTGAGGATTTGAAGATGCCAAGGCTGAATGGGCAGTAGAGCAAGAGGCGGCCAAAGCTGCACTGAGGGAGCGAAAAAGTTAGGAAGCACTCAAGAAAAGAGAAGCCCGCCGCCGCAAGAAAGAAAAGGACGCACGCGCTGCTGCGGAGAGGTCAGCGGAGATCCAAGAACGGTGGGGTGTCGCCGACAAAGCCAGGAAGGAGAACGACGGTGTCTGACCAGCATGTGAGAAGTACTAGTACTAGTAGTTAGTGTGTGTGTCTGTGTCTGAGTACGAGCATGTACCAGTACTACTAGTTACTACTATAGTTTTTAGAGCAAATTACCAGTACATTAGCCTAGACTAAATGGAAAAATTCCTATCCTATGCATCAAATCACATCTCTTTCTCTACAGGAATTGAGATGCATGTCATCTCACTTCCTATGATTTTCATATTACTATAAAATTCCTATCCTATGAACGAAAGGAGGCCTCTGTTGGAGTAACTACTGTAGCTAGCACTACTGCTGGTACAGTAGTTTTCTTCAAGAAGCAGAATTCAACGAAGTCATGATGGTTCCTTCGTTAGAGCAACTTTAAAGTGGGAAGTGGGCCTGTGATTTGACGGCTCATTAGTCATTGTTACCGCGGCGCGACGACCTGGGTGACTCTCCCTTGGAGTTATGCGTGCATGGCAAGTGGACCAGGATGGTCGACGTCCCACATGTTGGCGAACGGAAGTATTCTTTACGATATCGAGGAGCAAGGAAACCGCGTGGTATATTATCACTGCTGATTGGTTCCCAAAAAAAGTATCACTTCTGATTTATAATTATTTTTTATTTCTAATGAATGCTAGCGTTTCAACTCTTACGACGAAGGGTGCCAAACACGGCACGTGCTGGATGTCCCACACGCCAGCGAAAGGAGTGGGACATGAGCAACATGGTAGAGCCCAGCGTAAAAAAACAGCGTGGTAGAGCGTCTCCACTTCTTCCACTTCTGGCTCGGAGACCACACGTAGTAGTACTTAGTGGTATGAACGATACAAAGTGCGACCTGGAGAGAAAGACACGTCTAGTTGGAAGGTCTCGGGGCATACACGTAAACAAATATAAAAGTTAATATGTGCCTCCAACTAATATAGTAGTAGTAGAGTACTTAGGCACGTACTCCATAACATCACCGTGCATTGCACGTACAACATTTAGTGGTAGTACGTAGTAAGAGACAAATGCCGCCCAAGAGTTCCCTTCTCGACCTACTTTTGGATGTTTGGTAGAGTGTATGGAGGGTGCACGAGTCCACACTAGTTTAGCACAAATACACTAGAAGCATACATGAAGAGAGCATGCATGAAGAGGGGTGTTGAGTTGAGCATGCATGAAGAGGGAACAACTATGCTGAGACGAGAACGCAACCAAACACATCCTATATGCCACACATGTTCATACCATTTGTGCCTTTCGACTTCACTTATTGCGCTACATTACTCAGGTTCGTACGTCCACTCCTGGGTACATGTCCGTCTCGTAGTTCTAGTTGAAAGGGCTAGTTATCGACTAGAGGGGGGGGGGTGAATAGGCGATTTTTATGGAAGTCTTCAAAACATGGGAGTTTCGAAGACAAACAATAGAAACAACACTATTCGAATGCAGCGGAAGGTAGACTACACTAGACAAGCAATAGTCAAGTATTCAATGAAGTGAAAACACAAAGACTATTAGCATCTAGGTAGTAAGGATCAGGATGGAAGATAGTATGAAGCCAATCAGATCAGGTAGTCACACAGTGAAGTCAAACAGATAATGTAAGTAGGCAATGACTTCACGAAGACAAACTGTAAGTAGAGAGAAGTGAGAGATAGACCCAGTAGCTTCAGGAGGACAGGGATTTGTTCGACCAGTTTCAGTTGCTGTGACAACTGTACGTCTGGTTAGGGAGGCTGAGATTCAACTCAGAAGACTGCGTCTTCACCTTATTCCCCTTGAGCTAAGGACACCTAGATCCCGCCCAATCACTCTGGTAAGTCTTCAAGGTAGTCTTCCGAACCTTCACAGACTTCGTTCACCGGCAATCCACAATGGCTCTTGGATGCTCAGAACGCGACGCCTAACCGGCTGGAGGATTCACAGTCCTCAAGTGTATCAAGTCTTCAGATCACGCGGACAGAAAGACTTCAGTGATGCCAAACACTCTTTGGGCTCTGGGTGGTTTGGGCTTTGTCCTCGCAAGGATTCTCTCTCAAAAGCTTCGGAGGTGGGTTGCTCTCAAACGATAAAAGCCGTATCTAACTCTGAGCAGCCACCAATTTATGGTGTAGGGAGTGGGCTATTTATAGCCACTGGGTAACCCGACCTGATTTGTCCGAAATGACCCTGGGTCACTAAGCAACTGACACGTGTCGCAACGGTCAGATTTCAAACACACGCGGCGGCTTGAATTGGGCTACAAGTAAAGCTGACTTATCCGACTCTGGATAAGATTTGCTCTCATTGTCTTTGCTCGAAGACATAGATTTGGTTGAGCATCACTTCAGTCACTCTGACTTTGTTCACTTGGACCCCACTTAAAAGTGCGGTGGTTCCTATGACTCAACAACAAAGAAAAGAAACATCGAAATAGCTAATTCTTCGCGCTCCATAGTCTTCACTCAATGTCTTCTCATGTCATAGTCTTCAACGTGAATAGCTTCACAGACCACCATTGTCTTCAATGTCTTCACACATTTTTAGGGGTCATCTCCGGTAGGTAAACCGAATCAATGAGGGACTACTACCTGTGTTATCCTGCAATTCTCACAAACACATTAATCCCTCAACCAGGTTTGTCGTCAATACTCCAAAACCAACTAGGGGTGGCACTAGATGCACTTACAATCTCCCCCTTTTTGGTGATTGATGACAAACTGGTTGAAGTTTTCAACAGGGATTAAAGTATGTGAAATTGTAAAGGATTAAGATATTGTCTTCATAAGTGGCAAAAGGCTCCCCCTGAAGATGTACATATAAATGTTTTGCGTTGGAATGCAAATTCACATGGTAAGTTGTACTTGTGGAGATCGTCTTCACCATACGAAGACAATACATCATGCATGATCAGATATACAGGAATAATGACATGCATAATGAAAAATGGACGTCTGCGAAATGACTTTATGCGGGATTTATCATTGCATATGCTGAATTTATCATCGCATCATAGAATAGCAGAAAAAGTAGTAGACGACCATCAAGTTTAAGTGTTACAACTCACAAAACCAAATGTATCAAAAACGAGAGTTGTAAACACTAGGAAAAAGTATAGCAACCACCCATATGGACCCGCTTGAAGATTATCAACCTATGCTTCTCCCCCTTTGTCAGTGAGGACCAAAAAGGTTTGAAGACATAGCCTCTACTCGTTCCCATGAGGAGTAGGTGAAGCAGCAGGGTCGTCATTGAGGTTTGGTGGTGCAGAAGAACTTGGTGCAGTGTCGATATACGCTGATGTTGGCGGTGATGAAGTAGCATCATCGACTTCATCAATAACTCTGGCATTTACTGTGGCTGCGGACGAAGAGTACTCTGAATCTTCAAGAGACGGGGTTCGACATAAAACAACATTCCTGGGAGGAGTGGAGTCAAAGTTGAATCTTTCGGTGCAGCCATCGTCTTGAAGATCAGCTTCAACACTGAGAAGTGTCAAACCCTTCCAAGTCCTCCGACAGGTTTCATGAGTGACAAAGGCGTTCTTGGTGGCAAGATTGCGAATGCGATTGCCATCCACCAAGAGGCTTTGCATTTGTCGTTTCAGCCAGAAGTGATGCTTGTCTTGTTTCTAATGCAGGGCCACAAGAAGATCCCGGTCATTGAGCACACGGGATCGCTTGCGAGGCCTTGGTGCAATGGTGCTTTCTGTGGCTTCAGTACGTGCACGGCGAGTGTTGCCGGCCAATGGATAGACACCAGAAGCAGCCTGAACACCTTCAACATCCTGAGAGAAACTCTGACGATCTGCATTGTGAAGATATAGCGCTTCCTTGGCAGGCTCTGGGTAAATGGCTTCGACTGACATATCAACCTTTGGCAGGAAGATAATATGGTTGTGAGCAGAGGGCTAATAGTCAACAGTAGAGTGTAGCTTGATTAGACGCATAACCCAAGGAGCATAAAATTTCAGACCGAAAATGTCAGAGCCAGATGCAGCAAACTGGCGAATGAAGAAATCCTGAGAATTGAAGCTTTTTCCATTGAGAATGTGGAAGACCAATGTCTTCAATGCACCTTCAAGCTTTGCTGAGGAGGAATGCCCTTTGATGGGCCATAGAGTTCGCCTTATGATATGATAGATGGTGCGGGGCAGATACTCTAGGTCTTCAACAAAGAATTCCTTTGGATATTCAGCGTCATGTGGCAGTGGCTTCATCATGCTCAGCATTTGGCTCATGTTGGGCTCTGGCTTCTGAAAGATGCTTTCCACAGCATCGCGGTGAAGCTGACAACCAGGTTCGTATAGTTCGCCTGGAGTGGAAAGGCCGGTAAGCTCAATGAGATCAAAGGCTTTAGCTTCATGATGAACATTGCATGTCATCCACTCAAGGACCCATGTCGTTGTATCCCTGTTGTAGCCACGAATGTGAAGGGTTGCATAGAATTGCAGTAGAAGCTCTTCATTCCAATGTTCCTTGTCGGTGACTGTTGGGGAACGTAGCAGAAAATCAAAATTTTTCCTACGAATCACCAAGATCTATCTATGGAGAGACCAGCAACGAGTAGAAGGAGGAGTGCATCTACATACCCTTGTAGATTGCTAAGCGGAAGCGTTCAAGTGAACGGGGTTGATGGAGTCGTACTCGTCGTGATTCAGATCACCGATGATCAAGTGCCGAACGGACGGCACCTCCGCGTTCAACACACGTACAGCCCGGTGACGTCTCCCACGCCTTGATCCAGCAAGGAGAGAGGGAGAGGTTGAGGAAGACTCCATCCAACAGCAGCACAACGGCGTGGTGGTGGTGGAGGAGCGTGGCAATCCCGCAGGGCTTCGCCAAGCACCATGGGAGAAGAGGAGGAGGGAGAGGGGCAGGGCTGCACCAACGAGAGATCAAATCGTGTGTTATGGGCAGCCCCATGCCTCAATATATATAGGGGGAGGGGAGGGCTGCGCCCCCTTTAGGGTTTCCCACCCCCAAGGGGTGCGGCCAGCCCTAAATGGGAAAGGGGCGGCGGCCAAGGGAGGATTCCCTCCCCCCCAAGGCACCTAGGAGGTGCCTTCCCCTCCTAGGACTCTTCCTTAGGGTTCCCCTTTGACCCTAGGCGCATGGGCCATGAGGGAAGTGGAGCCCCAGCCCACTTTGGGCTGGATCCCTTCCCACTTCAGCCCATGTGGCCCCCCGGGGCAGGTGGCCCCACCCGGTGGGCCCCCGGGACCCTTCCGGTGGTCCCGGTACAATACCGATGACCCCGAAACTTGTCCCGATGGCCGAAACAGGACTTCCTATATATAAATCTTTACCTCCGGACCATTCCGGAACTCCTCGTGACGTCCGGGATCTCATCCGGGACTCCGAACAACATTCGGTAACCACATACAAGCTTCCTTTATAACCCTAGCGTCATCGAACCTTAAGTGTGTAGACCCTACGGGTTCGGGAGACATGCAGACATGACCGAGACGTTCTCCGGTCAATAACCAACAGCGGGATCTGGATACCCATGTTGGCTCCCACATGTTCCACGATGATCTCATCGGATGAACCACGATGTCAAGGACTCAATCGATCCCGTATTCAATTCCCTTTGTCTAGCGGTATTTTACTTGCCCGAGATTCGATCGTCGTTATACCGATACCTTGTTCAATCTCGTTACCGGCAAGTCACTTTACTCGTTCCGTAACACATCATCCCGTGATCAACTCCTTGGTCACATTGCGCATATGATGATGTCCTACCCAGTGGGCCCAGAGATACCTCTCCGTTTACACGGAGTGACAAATCCCAGTCTTGATCCGCATAAAACAATAGATACTTTCGGAGATACCTGTAGTGCACCTTTATAGTCACCCAGTTACGTTGTGACGTTTGATACACCCAAAGCACTCCTACGGTATCCAGGAGTTACACGATCTCATGGTCAAAGGAAGAGATACTTGACATTGGCAAAGCTCTAGCAAACGAACTACACGATCTTTGTGCTATGCTTAGGATTGGGTCTTGTCCATCACATCATTCTCCTAATGATGTGAACCCGTTATCAACGACATCCAATGTCCATAGCCAGGAAACCATGACTATCTGTTGATCACAACGAGCTAGTCAACTAGAGGCTCACTAGGGACATATTGTGGTCTATGTATTCACACGTGTATTACGATTTCCGTATAATACAGTTATAGCATGAATAAAAGACAATTATCATGAACAAGGAAATATAATAATAATACTTTTATTATTGCCTCTAGGGCATATTTCCAACAGTGACAAACTACAGAAGGCCAATATCACGAAAGCAGTCAAGGGCTTCTTCTAGGCAGGGCATACCAGCAATGGCTTCAGTGTCCAGACGCATATGAGGAAATATGCACCCTTGGTTGTACAGAACACAAGAGTAATAGCTGCATTGCTGATAACTCCAGAACCTATCAGATGATATTCTGGGCTTGGAGTATGGGTTCTTGGCACTGTCAAAGAAGGTGTTGTGTGCAATGAAGTCGTTGACATTGAATGAGCCTGGTGCTGATGCAGAACCTGGGAATCTTGGCAGCCTTGGTTTTGGCTTCTGAACCTGAGGCTTGTGCTCCACATGATAGTCAAACTGAGGTCCGGGAGCAGGCGGAGGAACCAGAATTGGCCATCTTACAGGAACAAGCTCGCCTTGGTAGAATGCATGCTCAATGGTGTGGGGCCTTGGAGGCGGAACAGGAGGAGTGACATTAGCAGAGGCGTCAGGCTGTAGAGTTGTTGTAGGTGCATCAGTGGCTTCAAGCACAGTGTTCATCGCAGGCGCCACATTGTCTTCAGCCATGACAATGTCATTGGCTTCAGTAGTGTTGTTGGTGGCCGCCTCAGTATTCTCAACCTCCACTTGAGTAGCTGGAGGGTCGGGCACATACACGTTCTCCTCGAGAACAACTTCTTGGGTGGTAGGGGGAGTAGCAACATGCTCTTCTTCTTGTCTTTCATCGGCTGCTGCAGCCGGAATCTCTTCAGAAGCATTAGCTTCGGACACAGGAACCGTCACAGAAGAATTGTCTTCAGGGAGCACTTGACGTGCCACTGAGCTGGACTGGTGTGAATCCTCTTCTATGATAGTTTTCATGGAGACCGAGGGCCTCTGGCCTTTGCGAAGCCGTTGAAATATGGGGGACGCTTTCGGTGATGGTGTGGTCTCCATGTAATTGTCGTCATTGACAATTGGACTGGGACCTTGCGTTGGTGAATGACGGGGTGTATTGGTGATTCTTGACTTGGAGTTGCTAGTTGGGGGCGATCAGCCCACGAGGCATCTTGAGAGATTGGCGTCAAAGGACGACCAACACTGATGAGCTCGCTGTTCATGAGAACAGGCGATGATACCATTGGGCGCTCAATTTGAGGAAGGACTTCATCATCTTCTACATTGTCTTGGGGACTAATGTCTTCAGTCATGATGGGTTCAACGAATGGAACTTCTTGAGCTTCAGGAGCCTCTATGGAAGCAGGCTCATGAACAATCAACTGATGCTCTTGATTTGCAGATGGAGGGGGAGCAAAAGCAATGGGTTCAACAACAAGGGGCTCTGTGGGAGCAGCCCGATCTCTCTTCTTGGTTTTCCTCTTCTTGGGGGGGTGGTGCATCATCAGTGGTGCGCTTGATTTTCCGCTTCCTGGCTTCGGCTTCAGCTGCCTTGGTTTTCTTCTGTTCTGAAGCCACTGTGGGGACCTTAGGCTTTGAGCCTGTCATGCTGGAAGGGAAGACAATGTGAGGTTCTTCCCGCCTTGGAGCTTCAGCTGGGGCCATAGTAGACTTCTTCTTCTTTTTGGCAGCCATCTTGCGGTCAATGCCTAGATGCCCAAGTGCCTTGCACTTTTCAGCTTTGTTGTAAGCCTGAACACACTTGGCAGCAAGATTCTTCCTACGTTCTCTTGAGCCTTTGGCTTCTTCTGAAGGAAATATGCCCTAGAGGCAATAATAAAGTTATTATTTATTTCCTTATATCATGATAAATGTTTATTATTCATGCTAGAATTGTATTAACCGGAAACATAATACATGTGTGAATACATAGACAAACATATAGTCACTAGTATGCCTCTACTTGACTAGCTCATCAATCAAAGATGGTTATGTTTCCTAACCATAGACATGTGTTGTCATTTGATTAATGGGATCACATCATTAGGAGAATGATGTGATTGACATGACCCATTCCGTCAGCCTAGCACTTGATCGTTTAGTATGTTGCTATTGCTTTCTTCATGACTTATACATGTTCATGTAACTATGAGATTATGCAACTCCCATTTACCGGAGGAACACTTTGGGTGCTACCAAACGTCACAACGTAACTGAGTGATTATAAAGGAGTACTACAGGTGTCTCCAAAGGTACATGTTGGGTTGGCGTATTTCGAGATTAGGTTTTGTCACTCCGATTGTCGGAGAGGTATCTCTGGGCCCTCTCGGTAATGCACATCATTATAAGCCTTGCAAGCAATGTGACCAAATGAGTTGGTTACGGGATGATGCATTACGGAACGAGTAAAGAGACTTACCGGTAACGAGATTGAACTGGGTGTTGGATACCGACGATCAAATCTCGGGCAAGTAACATACCGATGACAAAGGGAACAACGTATGTTGTTATGCGGTTTGACCGATAAAGATCTTCGTAGAATATGTAGGAACCAGTATGGGCATCCAGGTCCAGCTATTGGTTATTGACCGAGAATGGTTCTAGGTCATGTCTACATAGTTCTCGAACCCGTAGGGTCCGCACGCTTAACGTTACGATGACAGTTTTATTATGAGTTTATAAGTTTTGATGTACCGAAGTTTGTTTGGAGTCCCGGATGTGATCACGGACATGACGAGGAGTCTCGAAATGGTCGAGACATAAAGATTGATATATTGGACGACTATATTCGGACACCGGAAGTGTTCCGGGTGATTTCGGAGAAAACCAGAGTGCCGGAGGGTTACCGGAACCCCCCGGAGAGTTAATGGGCCACATGGGCCTTGGTGGGAAGAGAGAGGGGCGGCCAGGAAGGGCCGTGCGCCCCCTCTCCCTCTGGTCCGAATTGGACTAGGAGGGGGGACGGCTCCCCCCTCTTTCCTTCCCCTCCTCTCCCCCTTCCTTCCCCTCCTAGTAGGAGTAGGAAAGGAGGAGTCCTACTCCTACTAGGAGGATGACTCCTCCTCCTGGCGCGCCCAACAAGGGCCGGCCGGCCCCCCCTCCCTCCTTTATATACGGGGGCAGGGGGCACCCCATAGACACAAGTTGATCTACAGATCGTTCCTTAGCCGTGTGCGGTGCCCCCCTCCACCATATTCCACCTCGGTCATATCGTCGCGGAGTTTAGGCGAAGCCCTGCGCCGGTAGAGCATCATCATCGTCACCACGCCGTCGTGCTGACGGAACTCATCCTCGAAGCTTTGCTGGATCGGAGCCCGGGGATCGTCATCGAGCTGAACGTGTGCTGAACTCGGAGGTGCCATACGTTCGGTGCTTGGATCGGTCGGATCGTGAAGACGTACGACTACATCAACCGCGTTGTCATAACGCTTCTGCTTACGGTCTACGAGGTACATGGACAACACTCTCCCCTCTCGTTGCTATGCCATCACCATGATCTTGCGTGTACGTAGGAATTTTTTTGAAATTACTACGTTCCCCAACAGTGGTATCAGAGCCAGGTTTTATGTGTTGATGTTATTTGCACGAGTAGAACACAAGTGAGTTGTGGGCGATACAAGTCATACTGCTTACCAGCATGTCATACTTTGGTTCGGCGGTATTGTTGGATGAAGCGGCCCGGACCGACATTACGCGTACGATTACGCGAGACTGGTTCTACCGATGTGCTTTGCACACAGGTGGCTGGAGGGTGTCAGATTCTCCAACTTTAGTTGAACCGAGTATGGCTACGCCCGGTCCTTGCGAAGGTTAAAACAACACCAACTTGACAAACTATCCTTGTGGTTTTGATGCGTAGGTAAGAACGGTTCTTGCTCAGCCCGTAGCAGCCACGTAAAACTTACAACAACAAAGTAGAGGACGTCTAACTTGTTTTTGCAGGGCATGTTGTGATGTGATATGGTCAAGACGTGATGAGATATAAGTTGTTGTATGAGATGATCATGTTTTGTTGAAGTTATTGGCAACTGGCAGAAGCCCTATGGTTGTCTCTTTGTTGCATAAGATGCAAGTGCCAAATAATTGCTTTACTTTATCGCTATGCGATAGCAATAGTTGCAAGAGCAATAGTTGGCGAGACGACCATGTAACGACACATTGATATACATCAAGATGATGAAGATCATGGTGTCGTGCCGGTAACGATAGAGATCATGACAGTACTTTGGAGATGGAGATCAAAGGCTCAAGATGATCATGGCCATATCATGTCACATATTTTGATTACATATGATGTTTATCTGTTATACATCTTATTCTGTTTTGTTTGACGATAGCATTTTAAGATGATCTCTCACTAATTATCAAGAAGTGTTCTCCCTGAGTATGCACCGTTGCAAAAGTTCTTCGTGCTGAGACACCACATGATGATCAGGTGTGATAGGCTCTACGTTCAAATACAACGGGTGCAAAACAGTTGCACACGCGGAATACTCAGGTTAAACTTGACGAGCCTAGCATATACAGATATGGCCTCGGAACACGGAGACCGAAAGGTCGAGCGTGAATCATATAGTAGATATGATCAACATATTGATGTTCAGCGTTGAAACTACTCCATCTCACGTGACGATCGGACATGGTGTAGTTGATTTGGATCACGTGATCACTTAGATGACTAGAGAGATGTCTGTCTAAGTGGGAGTTATTAAGTAATATGATTAATTGAACTTAAATTTATCATGAACTTAGTACCTGATAGTATTTTGCTTGTCTATGTTTGTTTGTAGATAGATGGCTCGTGCTGTTGTTCCGTTAAATTTTAATGCGTTCCTTGAGAAAGCAAAGTTGAAAGATGATGGTAGCAATTACACGGATTGGGTCCGTAACCTGAGGATTATCCTCATTGCTACACAGAAAAGTTACATCCTGGAAGCACCGCTGGGTGCCAGGCCTGCTGCTGATGCAACTAACGATGTTAAGAACGTCTGGCAGAGCAAAGCTGATGACTACTCGATTGTTCAGTGTGCCATGCTTTACGGCTTAGAACCGGGTCTTCAACAACGTTTTGAACGTCATGGAGCATATGAGATGTTTCAGGAGTTGAAGTTAATATTTCAAGCAAATGCCCGGATTGAGAGATATGAAGTCTCCAATAAGTTCTATAGCTGCAAGATGGAGGAGAATAGTTCTGTCACTGAACACATACTCAAAATGTCTGGGTATAATAACCACTTGATTCAACTGGGAGTTAATCTTCCTGATGATAGTGTCATTGACAGAATTCTCCAATCACTGCCACCAAGCTACAAGAGCTTCGTGATGAACTATAATATGCAAGGGATGAACAAGACTATTCCCGAGCTCTTCGCAATGCTAAAGGCTGCGGAGGTAGAAATCAAAAAGGAGCATCAAGTGTTGATGGTTAACAAGACCACCAGTTTCAAGAAAAAGGGCAAAGGGAAGAAGAAGGGGAACTTTAAAAAGAACAGCAAGCAAGTTGCTGCTCAGGAGAAGAAACCCAAGTCTGGACCTAAGCCTGAAACTGAGTGCTTCTACTGCAAGCAGACTGGACACTGGAAGCGGAACTGCCCCAAGTATTTGGCGGATAAGAAGGATGGCAAAGTGAACAAAGGTATATGTGATATACATGTTATTGATGTGTACCTTACTAATGCTCGCAGTAGCACCTGGGTATTTGATACTGGTTCTGTTGCTAATATTTGCAACTCAAAATAGGGACTACGAATTAAGCGAAGATTGGCTAAGGACGAGGTGACGATGCGCGTGGGAAATGGTTCCAAAGTCGATGTGATCGCGGTCGGCACGCTACCTCTACATCTACCATCGGATTAGTTTTAGACCTAAATAATTGTTATTTGGTGCCAGCGTTGAGCATGAACATTATATCTGGATCTTGTTTGATGCGAGATGGTTATTCATTTAAATCAGAGAATAATGGTTGTTCTATTTATATGAGTAATATCTTTTATGGTCATGCACCCTTGAAGAGTGGTCTATTTTTATTGAATCTCGATAGTAGTGATACACATATTCATAGTGTTGAAACCAAAAGATGCAGAGTTGATAATGATAGTGCAACTTATTTGTGGCACTGCCGTTTAGGTCATATCGGTGTAAAGCGCATGAAGAAACTCCATACTGATGGACTTCTGGAATCACTTGATTATGAATCACTTGGTACTTGCGAACCGTGCCTCATGGGCAAGATGACTAACACGCCGTTCTCCGGAACTATGGAGCGAGCAACTGATTTGTTGGAGATCATACATACTGATGTTTGTGGTCCAATGAATGTTGAGGCTCGCGGCGGGTATCGTTATTTTCTCACCTTCACAGATGATTTGAGCAGATATGGGTATATCTACTTAATGAAACATAAGTCTGAAACATTTGAAAAGTTCAAAGAATTTCAGAGTGAAGTGGAAAATCATCGTAACAAGAAAATAAAGTTTCTACGATCTGATCGTGGAGGAGAATATTTGAGTTACGAGTTTGGTCTACACTTGAAACAATGCGGAATAGCTTCGCAAGTCACGCCACACGGAACACCACAACGAAATGGTGTGTCCGAACGTCGTAATCGTACTTTACTAGATATGGTGTGATCCATGATGTCTCTTACTGATTTACCGCTATCGTTTTGGGGTTATGCTTTAGAGACGGCCGCATTCACGTTAAATAGGGCACCATCAAAATCCGTTGAGACGACGCCTTATGAACTGTGGTTTGGCAAGAAACCAAAGTTGTCGTTTCTTAAATTTTGGGGCTGCGATGCTTATGTGAAGAAACTTCAACCAGATAAGCTCGAACCCAAATCGGAGAAATGTATCTTCATAGGATACCCAAAAGAGACTATTGGGTACACCTTCTATCACAGATCTGAGGACAAGATTTTCGTTGCTAAAATCGGATCCTTTCTGGAGAAGGAGTTTCTCTCGAAAGAAGTGAGTGGGAGGAAAGTAGAACTTGATGAGATAACTATATCTACTCCCTTGTTGGAAAGTAGTTCATCACAAGAACCAGTTCCTGTGACAACTACACCAACTAGTGAGGAAGCTAATGATATTGATCATGAAACTTCAGATCAAGTTTCTACTGAACCTCGTAGGTCTACCAGAGTAAGATCCGCACCAGAGTGGTACGGTAATCCTATTCTAGAAGTCATGTTACTTGACCATGATGAACCTACGAACTATGAGGAAGCGATGATGCGCCCAGATTCCGCAAAATGGCTTGAGGCCATGAGATCTGAGATAAGATCCATGTATGAAAACAAAGTATGGACTTTGATTGACTTGCCCAATGATCGGTGAGACATTGAGATTAAATGGATCTTCAAGAGGAAGACGGACACTAATAGTGTTACTATCTACAAAGCTAGAATTGTCGCAAAAAGGTTTTCGACAAGTTCAAGGTGTTGACTACGATGAGAGTTTTTCACTCATATCTATGCTTAAGTCTGTCTGAATCATGTTAGCAATTGCCGCATTTTATGAAATCTGGCAAATGGATAAACAAAACTGCATTCCTTAATGGTTTTCTTTAAGAAGAGTTGTATATGATGCAACCAGAAGGTTTTGTCAATCCTAAAGGTGCTAACAAATCGTGCAAGCTCCAGCGATCCATCTATGGACTAGTGCAAGCATCTCGGAGTTGGAATATATGCTTTGATGAGTTGATCAAAGAATATGGTTTTATACAGACTTTTGAAGAAGCCTGTATTTACAAGAAAGTGAGTGGGAGCTCTGTAGCATTTCTAATATTATATGTGGATGACATATTGTTAATTGGAAATGATATGGAAATTCTGGATAGCATGAAAGGATACTTGAATAAGAGTTTTTCAAAGCAAGACATCGGTGAAGCTGCTTACACATTGAGCATCAAGATCTATATAGATAGATCAAAACACTTGATAAGATTTTTCAATGAGTACGTACCTTGATAAATTTTTAAAATAGTTCAAAAAGGAACAGTCAAAGAAGGAGTTCTTGCCTGTGTTACAAGGTGTGAAATTGAGTAAGACTCAAGACCCGACCATTGCAGAAAATAGAAAGAGAATGAAAAGTAATTCCCTATGCCTCAGTCATAGGTTCTATAAAGTATGCTATGCTGTGAACTAGGCCTAGTGTATACCTTGCTCTGAGTTTGACAAAGGAATACAATTTTGATCTAAGAGTAGATCACTGGGCAGCGATCAAGAATATCCTTAGTGAGGACTAAGGAGATGTTTCTCGATTATGGAGGTGATAAAAGAGTTCGTTGTAAAAGTTACATCGGTGCAAACTTTTACACTGATCCAGATGACTCTAAATCTCAATCTGGATACATATTGAAAGTGGGAGCAATTAGCTAGAGTAGCTCCATGCACAGCATTGTGGACATAGAATATTTTGCAAAATACATACGGCTCTGAATATGACAGATCCGTTGACTAAACTTCTCTCACAAGCAAAACATGATCATACCTTAGTACTCTTTGGGTGTTAATCACATAGCGATGTGAACTAGATTATTGACTCTAGTAAACCCTTTGGGTGTTGGTCACATGACGATGTGAACTATGGGTGTTAATCATATACAGATATGAATATTGATGTTAAATCACATGGCGATGTGAACTAGATTATTGACTCTAGTGCAAGTGGGAGACTGAAGGAAATATGCCCTAGAGGCAATAATAAAGTTATTATTTATTTCCTTATATCATGAAAAATGTTTATTATTCATGCTAGAATTGTATTAACCGGAAACATAATTCTTGTGTGAATACATAGACAAACATATAGTCACTAGTATGCCTCTACTTGACTAGCTCATCAATCAAAGATGGTTATGTTTCCTAACCATAGACATGTGTTGTCATTTGATTAATGGGATCACATCATTAGGAGAATGATGTGATTGACATGACCCATTCCGTCAGCCTAGCACTTGATCGTTTAGTATGTTGCTATTGCTTTCTTCATGACTTATACATGTTCATGTAACTATGAGATTATGCAACTCCCATTTATCGGAGGAACACTTTGGGTGCTACCAAACATCACAACTCAACTGGGTGATTATAAAGGAGTACTACAGGTGTCTCCAAAGGTACATGTTGGGTTGGCGTATTTCGAGATTAGGTTTTGTCACTCCGATTGTCGGAGAGGTATCTCTGGGCCCTCTCGGTAATGCACATCATTATAAGCCTTGCAAGCAATGTGACCAAATGAGTTGGTTACGGGATGATGCATTACGGAACGAGTAAAGAGACTTACTGGTAACGAGATTGAACTGGGTGTTGGATACCGACGATCAAATCTCGGGCAAGTAACATACCGATGACAAAGGGAACAACGTATGTTGTTATGCGGTTTGATCGATAAAGATCTTCGTAGAATATGTAGGAACCAGTATGGGCATCCAGGTCACGCTATTGGTTATTGACCAAGAATGGTTCTAGGTCATGTCTACATAGTTCTCGAACCCGTAGGGTCCGCACGCTTAACATTACGATGACAGTTTTATTATGAGTTTATAAGTTTGGATGTACTGAAGTTTGTTTGGAGTCCCGGATGTGATCACGGACATGACGAGGAGTCTCGAAATGGTCGAGACATAAAGATTGATATATTGGACGACTATATTCGGACATCGGAAGTGTTCCGGGTGATTTCGGAGAAAATCGGAGTGCCGGAGGGTTACCGAAACCCCCCCGGAGAGTTAATGGGCCACATGGGCCTTGGTGGGAAGAGAGAGGGGCGGCCAGGAAGGGCCGCGTGCCCCCTCTCCCTCTGGTCCGAATTGGACTAGGAGGAGGGGGTGGCGCCCCCCTCTTTCCTTCCCCTCCTCTCCCCCTTCCTTCCCCTCCTAGTAGGAGTAGGAAAGGAGGAGTCCTACTCCTACTAGGAGGAGGACTCCTCCTCCTCGCGCGCCCAACAAGGGCCGGCCGGCCTCCCCCTCCCTCCTTTATATACGGGGGCAGGGGGCACCCCATAGACACAAGTTGATCTACGGATCGTTCCTTAGCCGTGTACGGTGCCCCCCTCCACCATATTCCACCTCGGTCATATCGTCGTGGAGTTTAGGCGAAGCCCTGCGCTGGTAGAGCATCATCATCGTCACCACGCCGTCATGCTGACGGAACTCATCCCCGAAGCTTTGCTGGATCGAAGCCCGGGGATCGTCATCGAGCTGAACGTGTGCTGAACTCGGAGGTGCCGTACGTTCGGTGCTTGGATCGGTCGGATCATGAAGACGTACGACTACATCAACCGCGTTTTCATAACGCTTCCGCTTACGGTCTACGAGGGTACATGGACAACACTCTCCCCTCTCGTTGCTATGCCATCACCATGATCTTGCGTGTACGTAGGATTTTTTTTGAAATTACTACGTTCCCCAACATCTTCACACTTCTTGTGAAATGCTTCCTTGAGGTCATTCAGCATCAACTTGAATTTCTGAACATCAGCCACACTAAGCTTGGCCACATGCTTCTTGAACTGCGCCTTCTCAAAATCTATCTTGTTCTTCAATTCAACAATTCGCTGGGCCAAAGCCAGCTCAGGAGCAATTGCGCCTTGGAAGGCGACGCTGATGCCAATGGGGAATTGAAGATCATCAAAACTGAGATCTTGATTGTCGAACCACTCATCAATGAAATTATCCAAGATGTTCACACCGAAGAGGGGCAGATCGTTGATGATCTCCACCTCTTGCTTGCTCTTTATCAGATGTTCAAGAGCATCCTCACCAAAATCTTCATCTGAAGACAGATCAATGGCTTCAGTTTCGTTCCTCAGAACGGCAGCTGGTGTCAGTGCTTGATTGGATTTCTGAACAGTTTTCTTCTGTGGCTTCTCGCGCTTCTTGGAGATGCAAGAGAGATCTTCAGAGGTGTTACTGGGAGCAGGAGGGGTAGTTGCCAATGGCTTCACTCGAGAAGCTTTTGGAGCAGCAGATGATTTTGAGGCTTTAGCTTTCTTTTGCTTGTGCGACTTTGGAGTAGGAGCTGGATCCTCATCAGTGTCAGCACCATCATCAGAATGATCCACTTTTGCACCTTGGACAACATTGTGTGTGATGAGGCCTGCAAGGTTGTAGAAGGGGCCGATCCTGTTCTCATTGGCTTCACGGGTGCCATCATCCCGAGGTGAAGAAGGACCAGGGTTAAAGTCAAGTCCTAAAGCCTTCTTGTTCTTCGCAGCTGAGTCTTTGGCGAACTGGTAATTGCTCTTGAACAGATGATCTTCACGGCACCACAGCAGAGAAGAAGGGTCGGCATTTTCTGGCTGCGGTCCGCGAATCATGCACGGATAGAATTCTCATTGAATGGCTTCAGGAAGGGACTGGGGTTGAAGATTTTTGTACACAATATCTCCCCAGGGTCCTTTGATGGCATTCTTCTCAGCATACTCTTCTGTGACGAAGAGGTACTTGAACCATTCCTCTGCCCAATATCTTCGAATCCACTGGATCCGATTCTTGTGACCTGTATAGGTTTCCTCAGGGTCTGTTTTGTACAACTCGTGCAAATCTGGAGGCAAATCCTTGGAAGTGTTCCCACAATGCTATCTTCCTCCCTTTCTTGTTGACTTCTCAGTGGCCATGAAGCTTAATCTGAAAGGCTTCAGTACTTGCAAGGGCTTCAGACGGCTGGTCAGACAAGAACTGGCTTCAGGTGAATTGATGTGACTCTGTAAGAATTCTGCAAATGAATGCAGACTATGAGAACCAAGGGATTCTCCCACGGACATGTACCTGTGACAGCATTAGAGGTGCGAGGGAAGGGGAAGAGGTCATATGCATTCTCAAAAGATTTTGAAGATAAATTAGTTTGAAGACATTGACCTCATAATGCGAAGACATTCACTTGTTTGATGAGAGTTGGTTCTAGAATTGTACAAATCCAAGAATAAGTACAAGTGAGGAATCTAACTTGTAACGAAACATAAGTGAATAGACTAGGCAGAGTATGAGATGCAGAAAGAGATAGATTCAACTTGGAGATCTAGAAACCACTTTTGGTAAAGAAGGATGAATCTATCAGATTGAAAAGACGGTAAAAAGTGAAATTTAATTACCACATGAAGAACTACTAGACGGAGCGAAGTTGGAGGCCGAGCAGTTCGATCTTCCATGCCCTAACTTGGCGACGGAAGACACCTACGGTGACGGTGGAGAGGACGAGGTCCGCGGCTGGCGTGAGGACGGCATCGAAGAAGTCGCGGCAGCTAAGCGCTTCATCGTCGGCGTCGTCGAGAGCTAGCGGAGGCGCTGGGGTTTGCGAGAGGTGGCGAGGAGGAAGAAGAATTTTTGACCGAGACATGACGGGTATTTATAAGGAAAGAGATGACACAGCGCAATTACACAGGTGCCCCTGGCGGTTCACATATGATGAACACGTGGCAAGCATGCAACACCTTGGAAGTTGTTCCGTGTTCCCATGCACACCTGGATTGTCGGGGTGGTCGTTCTGAATTCTCCGGTTTTCAGGCAAAAAGGGATATGGCATTAAAAGCAGATATAAATGTTTGTTTGATTGACTTCAGCTGACAAGGTTCAGTGAAGACAATTAACAGTTTTCAACAGAATGCATATGATTTGGACAGATAGAGTTGAGGTAGAAGCATAGATAGGTTAGGGTCCGATCACATTCACTTAGATCAAAAGATTCAACAAGAAGTCATAGCTATAAGTGAATGTTGTAGAGGACAGAACACAAGTAGTATATAACTAGTTTAAGGCCAAATCAACCAGATGAAGATAAACTTGAATAGAAGTCAGGGATGAAGACAAATCAATTATGAAGACTTTTGCAAACATAACGCCAAGAGAAATACTTCAAACAAAAGTTTGGTGGTGGCGTTACCCACCGTATAGGAAGTATTAGACCCAGACACGGTGCACAATTATCGTGGAGCTCCGAAGTCAAATTCCACATTAATGTATTCATACTTAGAGTGTATGTCTTCATTGATTAAAGATATACGTTACTGTGTGTGTTGTACATCTAAGTCATGAAAATGCATAAGTGTTAGGATGTGTGTCCGATTCACAGGACATTTGAGGATTCCAAGATATTTAGCTCACACCGCAACTTGCAAAACCTTTTCTCATCCAAGGGCTTTGTGAAGATATCAGCCAATTGCTCTTCAGTGTTGATGTGAATGATATCAATATCTTCCTTCATAACATGATCTCTGAGAAAGTGATGACGAATCTCAATGTGCTTTGTCTTCGAGTGCTGAACTGGGTTGTTGGCAATCTTGATGGCACTCTCATTGTCGTAGTAGAGAGGCACATTCTTCAGGTGTATACCATAGTCCTTGAGAGTTTGCTTCATCCAGAGAAGCTGAGCAAGTGATGACGAATCTCAATGTGCTTTGTCTTCGAGTGCTGAACTGGGTTGTTGGCAATCTTGATGGCACTCTCATTGTCGTAGTAGAGAGGCACATTCTTCAGGTGTATACCATAGTCCTTGAGAGTTTGCTTCATCCAGAGAAGCTGAGCACAGCAAGATCCAGCAACAATGTATTCAGATTCAGCAATGGAGAGAGATACACAATTCTGCTTCTTTGAAGACCAACAGACAAGTGATCGTCCCAGAAAGTGATATGTGCCTGATGTGGACTTGTGATCAACCTTGTCACCAGCATAATCAGCATTTGAGAATCCAACTAGATCAAACTCTGAGCCCTTTGGATACCACAATCCTAGGGTTGGAGTGTAAGCCAAATATCGAAGAATTCGCTTCATAGCTAAGTTATGTGATTCCTTTGGTGCCGCTTGGAATCGGGCACACATGCAAACACTAAGCATTATATCTGGCCTAGATGCACATAAATAAAGCAAAGAACCAATCATGGAGCGGTATACCTTTTGATCGAACTCTTTACCATTGTCGTCGGGACCTAGATGACTTTTGGTTGGCATTGGCGTCGTGTATCCTTTGCAGTCTTGCATTCCAAACTTCTTCAGGCAATCTTTGAGATATCTTTCTTGAGATATGAAGATACCATTGCATTGTTGATGAATTTGGAGACCCAAAAAGAACTTTAGTTCACCCATCATGGACATCTGATATTGCTCTTGCATCATGTGACCAAACTCATCACTGTATTTCTTGTTGGTGCATCCGAAGATAATGTCATCCACATAGATTTGGCACACAAACAGTTCACCATCATATGTCTTCGTGAAGAGAGTAGGATCTAGTGAACCAGTTTTGAAGCCTTTCCTCTTCAGGAAGTCTTTGAGCATGTCATACCAAGCGCGAGGGGCTTGTTTGAGGCCATGCAATGCCTTGTTGAGCTTCTATACCATATCATGATGTTTTGGATCTTCAAAGCTAGGAGGTTGTGCGACATATACTTCTTCTTCTATCTTTCCATTGTGAAACGCACTCTTCACATCCATTTGATACAGAAGGATATTGTGATGATTTGCATAGGCTAGCAGTATTCGAATGGCTTCAAGTCTTGCCACCGGAGCAAATGTTTCTTCGAAGTCAATTCCTTCCACTTGAGTGTAACCTTGGGCAACGAGAAGAGCTTTGGTTCTGACCACTTGACCATGCTCATCTTGCTTGTTGCGATATATCCATTTGGTGCCAATGATATTGTGCTTCCGAGGATCAGGACGCTTGACCAGTTCCCACACATTATTCAACTCAAAATGTTGAAGCTCTTCTTGCATTGCTTGAATCCATTTAGGTTCCATAAAGGCTTCGGTGACTTTCTTGGGTTCTGAGATTGAGACAAATGCAAAATGTCCACAGAAATTGGTGAGTTGTGTTGCTCTTTGTGTGGATCTTGAACGAGTGAGTGGACCAGGTGCATTGAGGCTATCGATCATCTTCTCAATCTATACTTCATTTGCAACACGAGGATGAGCAGGATGAAGATTTTGCTCATTCTGATCAACATCATCATTTGGAGGATTATCTTTAGGTTGAGCATTGTCTTCAGGTTGAGAGGATGCAGAAACGATCAGTTCTTCTTCAGTTTGATTCTCAGAGGGTATAATTTCTCCAGTTCCCATTTGCTTGATTGACTTGCTAGGGGATAATTCATCTAGCACATTTGGTAGGTGCTCTCTTTGCGAGCCGTTAGTCTCATCGCACCGCACATCCACATTTTCAACCACTTTATAGTGAAAGAGGTTGAAGACTCTGTAGGAGTGCGAATCCTTTCGATAACCAAGCATAAAACCTTCATGTGCTTTCGGTGCAAATTTTGAAGTGTGATGTGGATCCTTGATCGAGCACCTAGCACCAAATACTTTGAAGTAGCTTACATTGGGCTTCTTACCAGTTAGGAGCTCATAGGAGGTTTTCTTCAGAAGCTTGAGAAGATAAACACGGTTGATGACGTGGCATGCAGTATCAATGGCTTCAGGCCAGAACTTCCGTGGAGTCTTGTACTCCTCAAGCATCGTTCGTGCCATCTCAATAAGAGTTATGTTCTTGCACTCGGCGATGCCATTCTGCTGAGGTGTGTAAGGAGCAGAGAACTCATGAGTGATACCCATGGTATCTAGGTAGAGGTCAAGGCCGGTGTTCTTGAACTCAGTGCCGTTGTCGCTTCTGATGTGCTTGATCTTGATGACATAGTTTGTCATGGCACGATTGGCGAAGCGTCTGAAGACATCCTGCACTTCAGTCTTGTAGAGAATTATATGCACCCAAGTGTATCGAGAGTAATCATCAACAATGACGAAGCCATAGAGGCAAGCAGTAGCATTGAGAGTGAAGTAGTGAGTAGGGCGAAATAAGTCCATGTGCAGCAGCTCAAAGGGTTGAGATGTGGTCATGATTGTCTTTGAGGGATGCTTGGCTCTTGTCATCTTTCCGGCTTCGCAGGCACCACACAGATGATCCTTCTTGAACTTGACGCCTTTGATGCCCACAACATGCTTCTTCTTCGCGAGAGTGTGCAAGTTCCTCATGCCAGCATGCCCTAGCCTTCGATGCCAAAGCCAGCATTCTGAAGCTTTTGCTAGAAGACATACGTCCATCTGTGGTCCTGCTAAGAAATCTATCATATTCATCTTTTCGATATCCTTCAAAGACTAGAGACTTGTCAAATTCCATCAGTACAAGGCAGCGTTTCCAAATAGCACAATCATGTTTAAGTCACAAAGCATTGAGACAGACATTAAGTTGAAACCAAGGGATTCAACAAGCATCACTTTATCCATGTGCTGATCCCTTGATATTGCAACTCTACCTAGACCCAATACCTTGCTTTTACCAGTGTCAGCAAATGTGATGTGGCTCTTGTCTGATGGACGAAGCGTTGAATCCATTAGAAGACTTCGATCGCCAGTCATGTGAATAGTGCATCCACTGTCCATAATCCATTCTGAAGCACGAGGTGTCGTAGCCTATAGTGCAATTTGGGGGATAGGCTTCACCAAGCGAGTTGTGAAGCAGAAACATTTGACGTTGTGAAGCAGAAACATTTGACGAACAAGTGGAACATGGAAATTCAGGTCTTGGTTAGGATAGACATGATGACTGTCAAGGAAATCTGGAGTGAAATACATGGTAAGACCATTTGGGCATTTTATCTTGCGCCCTACAAGGTTTTTAAGGTCTCCAGCATTAGCTTTGGATGCTTTTGATTTCCGGCTGGAGACCTTTCCCTGCAAAAGAGAGTTAAGTTTTCTTAACCACCCACATCTTTAGGGGTGGCTTAGAAGCAATGAGTCTAAGTGCAGCATCTGAGAACTTCTGCTTTGAAGCCCTAGTAAATAGCCTTGCAGGGGGTGAATAATACTCATATGAATAAGCAGAAAAGTTCTTAGTTCTATGAACATAGCGGTTTGATGAAACACGCTCATATTCAAGGGTCTGAGTATGATTTCCCTGCAAAACATTGACGTTAGGGTGACTCGGATGAGTCCATGGTCTGTATGAAGCTTTAGCACCATATGAAGCCTTTGGTATGGGGTTTGTCTTCTTCACAGGTGGTGTCATGATGACATTCACTGGAAGATTCTCAAGAACACTTTTAGGTACCCATATCTTCTTCATAGGTGGTCCATTCCTCCAGTTAGTACTAATATACCTGGCAAACACTTCACCATTCTGATTCTTAAACAGTTTATAGTTTGCATCAAAGGATTCATCAATGATAATGGGGTTAGCACAAGTGAAACCGGATAAGGTGGATGGATCTACTGAAGGTTCCTTTGCAGCAACCCATGTGGTTTTGGGGTACTGCTCAGGCTTCCAGTACGACCCATCAACATTCATTTTCCTCTCGAACCCAACACCCTCTTTTCTAGGGTTTCGGTTCAGAATCTGCTTTTTGAGGACATCACATAATATCTGATGCCCTTTGAGGCTTTTGTACATCTTTGTCTCAAGCAGTGTCTTCAACCTGGCATTCTCGTCAGCAATAGTAGTGGTATCCTCAATAGAGGGGTTAGTTACCACTTCAGCATTTGAAGATATTGCAACAACAATAGCAGTAGAGCATTCAGCAACACAAGTAGTGTTATCACACTCAATGCATTTTAAACATGGTGGTTCAAATCCTTCCTGAGCGGGACTTATCTGTTGAGCGCGAAGTGACTTATTCTCCTTTTGAAGATCTTCATGATCCGATGTCAATTTCTCAAGTTCCTGCTTCCTTTGAATATAATCATAGGAAAGCTTTTCATGAGATGTTGAGAGGGTTTCATGCCGACCTACAAGTTCCTGGTACTTAACATGAAGATTTTTTATGTTTTCAATTATGGACTGAGTCTTAGTCATTTCCGTGTCCAACAGGTCATCGCTTTTGTCTAACAGTTTTTGAATATGTTCCATACCTTTCTATTGTTCAGCTGCAATTTTATCAAGTTTTTTGTAGCTAGGTTTGGATTCACCATGAGAGTCATCTTCACTTGATGTTTGAAAGTAAGCATCACGAGAGTTTACCTTGGCACCACGTGCCATGAAGCAGTAGGTGGGAGTCGAGTCATTCTTGTCATCAGCATTGGTGATGGAGCCATTGTCTTCAGTGGTGAAGATGGACTTGGCGACATAAGCTGTAGCTAGAGCCAGACTTGCGACACCAGAGTCAGACTCCTCCTCAGACTCCACCACTTCTTCCGAAGCAGACTCCTCCTCTGAATCCATTTCCTTGCCAACAAAAGCACGTGCCTTGCCTGATGAGCTCTTCTTGTGCGATGAAGACTTGGAGGAAGATTTGGAAGAAGACTTTGAGTATTTCTTCTTCTTCTTGTCATCAGAATCATATTCCTTGCTCTTCTTCTTCTTCTTCTTCTTCTTCTCATTCTCCGACTATGCACATTCTGAGATGTAGTGGCCAGGTTTCTTGCACTTGTGACATGTTCTTTTCTTGCTATCATGAGGAGAAGCTTCATCATCCCTTGAGCTGGATCGTGCAGATTTTCCGAAGCTTTTCTTCCTAGTGAATTTCTGGAACTTCTTCACAAGCATAGCAAGCTCCTTTCCAATATCTTCAGGATCACCGGAACTGCAGTCAGATTCTTCTCCAGATGAGGAAGCAGCAGCCTTTGTTTTCAAAGCGCAAGTTCGGCCATAGTTGGGGCCATAGATATCTCGTTTCTCAAATAGCTGGTACTCATGTGTGTTGAGCCTCTCAAGTATGTCAGACGGATCGAGTGTCTTGAAATCAGGGCATTCTTGTATCATCAGGGCTAAGGTGTGAAATGAGTTGTCAAGAGATCTCAGCAGTGTCTTCACTATTTCATGCTTCGTAATGTTAGTTGTACCGAGTGCACGGAGCTCATTTGTGATATCAGTGAGGCAATCAAACGTGAGCTGAACGTTCTCGTTGTCGTGTCTTTTGAAGCGGTTGAAGAGGTTGCGGAGAGTACTGATTCTTTGATCACGCTAAGTTGAGACGCCTTCATTGACCTTGGAGAGCCAGTCCCAGACTAGCTTCGACGTTTCTAGAGCGCTCACACGGCCATACTGCCCTTTGGTCAGATGACCTCAGATGATGTTCTTGGCTGTAGAGTCCAGTTGAATGAACTTCTTGACATCAGCAGGGGTGACACCTTCACCAGTCTTGGGAACGCCATTCTTGACGACATACCACAGATCAACATCAATGGCTTCAAGATGCATGCGCATCCTATTCTTCCAGTAGGGATATTCAGTGCCATCGAAGATGGGGCACACAGCGGAGACTTAGATTATCCCTACAGTCGACATAGCTAAACTCCAGGTGGTTAAACCAAATCACACAGAACAAGGGAGTACCTTGCTCTGATACCAATTGAAAGGGCTAGTTATCGACTAGAGGGGGGGTGAATAGGCGATTTTTATGAAAGTCTTCAAAACATGGGAGTTTCAAAGACAAACAATGGAAACAACACTATTCGAATGCAGCGGAAGGTAGACTACACTAGACAAGCAATAGTCAAGTATTCAATGAAGTGAAAGCACGAAGACTATTAGCATCTAGGTAGTAAGGATCAGGATGGAAGATAATATGAAGCCAATCGGATCAGGTAGTCACACAGTGAAGTCAAACAGATAATGTAAGTAGGCAATGACTTCACGAAGACAAACTATAAGTAGAGAAAAGTGAGAGATAGAACCAGTAGGTTCAGGAGGACAGGGATTTGTTCGACCAGTTCCAGTTGTTGTGACAACTATACGTCTGGTTAGGGAGGCTGAGATTCAACTCAAAAGACCACGTCTTCACCTTATTCCCCTTGAGCTAAGGACACCTAGTCCCCGCCCAATCACTCTGGTAAGTCTTCAAGGTAGACTTCCGAACCTTCACAGACTTTGTTCACCGGCAATCCACAATGGCTCTTGGATGCTCAGAACACGACGCCTAACCGGCTGGAGGATTCACAGTCCTCAAGTGTAACAAGTCTTTAGATCACAAGGACAGAAAGACTTCAGTGATGCCAAACACTCTTTGGGCTCTGGGTGGTTTGGGCTTTGTCCTCGCAAGGATTCTCTCTCAAAAGCTTCGGAGGTGGGTTGCTCTCAAACAACAAAAGCCGTATCTAACTCTGAGCAGCCACCAATTTATGGTGTAGGGGGTGGGCTATTTATAGCCACTGGGCAACCCGACCTGATTTATCCGATATAACCCTGGGTCACTAAGGAACTGACACGTGTCACAACGGTCAGATTTCAAACACACGCGGCAGCTTGACTTGGGCTACAAGTAAAGCTGACTTATCCGACTCTGGATAAGATTTGCTCTCATTTTCTTCGCTCGAAGACATAGGATTTGGTTGAGCATCACTTCAGTCACTCTAACTTTGTTCACTTGGACCCCATTTAACAGTGCAGTGGTTCCTATGACTCAACAACAAAGAAAAGAAACATCGAAACAACTAAGTCTTCACACTCCATAGTCTTCACTCAATGTCTTCTCATGTCATAGTCTTCAACGTGAATAGCTTCACAGACCACCATTGTCTTCAATGTCTTCACACATTTTTAGGGGTCATCTCCGGTAGGTAAACCGAATCAATGAGGGACTACTACCTGTGTTATCCTACAATTCTCACAAACACATTAGTCCCTCAACCAGGTTTGTCGTCAATACTCCAAAACCAACTAGGGGTGGCACTAGATGCACTTACACCAGTCCCACGTGTGCTTCATGTAGATGGAACGATCCTTGCATAACACGTGCACCTTGATGCTAGATGTCTTGCGTGTTGGCAAAAGGATGAACAAAGCTCACATAAAAAAAATAGAGTGGAAGAACATAGATTCCCGACGACCGAGAAGGAGCAAGGAACCTCGTGGTGGAGCGTCTGCACTCATAATATTTAATATTATTCAGTGATATAAAATCAACAAATCATCTCCATAGTGGACTGGAAGAGTACGAAACACGGCAGCCTAGTGTAGTTACATCATACTAGTACATGGCTAACCCACGCTATCATCATATTTCTTGGCTTCCGTGCGGCACCTATCTCTAGTAATCCAGCAACCTCTATCGCTTCTCCCTCCTCGTCTCTATGAAAGTGCGGCGGGCTGGCGTTTTTACCGTCTATTGAGATCGGTTAACTCATCACATGTTAGCGACATGCCAAGAGCATTCTAAAAAAATTCCTTTCACGTTCCGTTTTCAAAAAGAAAAAAAAATCCTTTCACGTACAAATTTGATTGTATGCTTTGAGCAACTTGCATGTCCTATACTGCTCCTGTTTGATACTCTAACTTAGCTAGAGGTTAGACTAACTCATGACTAACCCTGAACTAACTGTAGCCAAAGAGGTGTTTGGATGACAGGGTTAGATTGACAATAAATGCACTTGATGGAGAGAGAAAAGTGATTTTTCAGTGGTCCCAATGAGAACTATTTCCAGTTAGCACCTCTTGGGTGGGATAGTTTTTTTTGGTGGGTTCGGTGCAACTTACTCCAATTTAAACCCTCATGCTTGGATACTTTAGGGCTATTTGAGCCCCAACTAGCTCAAACTAACTCTTACCCATGGATCCAAATAGGGCCTATGGCCAGTCTCGATGCAGAGCAGTCGCGTGCACCGGGAAGCGACGCTCTCTCGGCCGTCGCGCCACTTCAAAGCCGGCGCTAGTGAGAGGTCACCTCCGCTCTGGCCGGGCATTAATGCGGCACTGATGCTCCAGGGCGACGCTGACCGTTTCATGTGGGAAGCGCGCGCTGGCAATGGAGTATAGGTTTTGAACCGTTTCAGGTGTAGTACTGGTAGTTTGCAAAACTACTCAATTATTGCACTCAGTTTCCTAAGAAATTGTGGTAAAAAACATTACTCCACAGCCCTCTTCCCTTCTCCTTCCTATTCCACCGCCCGCGCACGTCCGTGGGAAGCGACCGGTCAACCCTTATATAGGAGTGCTAGCACAAAAAGATGCATGCATGACCACTAAAATTTCCATATTAAAGCGCCGCTCCGGCGGGAGTATGGCGTATGTTGTTACCTTTGGCCGGTCCATGGCTACTGGGCGACGACGACCAGAGAAGAGGTGGCGGGAGGGGAATGAGTGCAGCTACTATTTGGGTTCGCCTTCCGGCTTAAATAAATGTGCAGCATCACGTGTACCCGCGGGTGCACAAATTGTAACATACGTGTCTGCTTAAGTGGGCATCACGTAACTGGTGTGTGTGTGAGAGAGATTCTGAGAGACAGAGTGCATGTGTGCGACTCTACTCTTCAGACATGTACTCAACCTTTTGCATCAGGATATAAGTATAATCATATTTACTTTAGCTAGTGATTTACGTGGCCATGTTAACGTGGTTGTGTCACAAAATGTCACTTCCTACTCGTGATTTGCGTTATATAATTACAAGCAAGATTCTTGTGCATTGCACGGAACATCAATATGCATTTTTTTTACAAAACACCTGTTGTGATTGACCCATGCAGGAGTAATCCCATGTGTAAAAACTAATGATATCTCGAGAATTTTATCGGAAAACTGGTATCTCGAGAATGTCATCAAAAAAATGAAAGATGAGAGATAAGGCGAGGAGGAGTGGAGCATGGTGGTGACTGGTGGTCGGAATGGGCGGAGGCATGGGGATGGACGGCACCGGCAGGCGGCATCGGCCACCATGGATGCTAGATTGTTCCAGAGACTTATTCCTTTTTTAATTGCTGAGCAATGAGGTTGTGGGAGATAATTATGTGGAGAGAGGTGCGGGTATCTTTTGTAAAATTATCATAGTTTGCTTTCTATCCGTCAGATATAGATCATACGGTCTGTATTACAAGATGGCAGGCACACCATCATCGCCAACTCATTTTTTATAAGGGTACAGATGATAAGTTTGCTAACTACTAAAGTAAAGTGGAATTTGTCCATGTTATGCAAGTAAATAAAGGTGATTGTTTATCATACGGGTAAGGTTGGATGAAGGGTGGTAGGAACAAATGCTCCGCCTAGAGCATGTGTGTGTGAGATGGAGTCTTAGTGTGTGTGTGGTGTGTGTGTGAGAGAGAGAGAGAGAGATGGAGTCTTAGTTTGTGTGTGTGTGT
>NC_057801.1:61051284-61076649 GCF_018294505.1 Triticum aestivum | reverse complement strand
TTATTGTGTGTGTTTGTGGGGGGGTGCATGCGTGTGTGTGTGTGTATGTGTCGCGGGGTCCTCTGTGGCGGATGTAATTTAAGTGTGCATGGCTTCATCATAGAGAGGTGATGTGTATGGCAGAGGCCACCAATGATGGGGTGCGAGAGAGAAAATGCCCGTAGAGAGGGAAGAGAAGGTGTGTGTGCATGAGAGGAGTTAACATCGAGAGAACGTGTTTGTTCGAGAGACATCGAGGAAGACTACTATATATCGATGGTGCATGTAGGCGAGAATTAAACAAAGGGATGGTCTTATTGGTTTCGGGGATATAGGGGAAGAGTGAGAGGCAGCAGGGGGGGGTAGCTAGAAGGAGATTGTTAAGTGTGACTGTGTGTTTTACCCATCCAGGCGGAAGTTATGTGCACAAAAGAGGAGAACGATTCGATGTGGCGTTAGGATTGAGGGTAATTAACTACTTATGGAGACATAGAGACCTTGAACGTGCATGTGTGAGAGGTATACATGTATACGTGGGATGTGTGTGTGTGTGCGCGCGCGTGCATGATCGAGATAAAAGAAAGAAGACATAAGTCATAATATCAACGACATGGGAGAGATGGATCAGTATGACAATATGCATGCATGTGAGAATGCAGGGAAGAAGGCCCGACAATTGAGCATGTGTTTTTGTCTTTAAGAGATAGTGGCATGGACTGGAGCATGCATCTATGGCGAGCAGAGGGAGTGAGGCACAACGATTGTGCAAAAGAGATCAACCTATAAATGCATATGTATGGAGCGACATATATAGTGTGGGTGATAGGAAGCAAGACTCCGTGCGAGAAAGAAATGTTGACGGAGAAACTACAGATAGATACAGAGATGGAGATGCTAGCTAGAGGGACATCCACTAGTTTGGGTGTTGGAGATGACCGCCGGGTGGTTCAGAGGGTGAAGTTATATATGTGTGTGAGAGGGCACTTGACTGCATGTAGAGAGAAACATATGTAGTGTGCGTGATAGGAATCAGGAGTGAGGGCGAGAAAGAAGGTTGATGGAGAAACATATAAATAGAAAGATAAAGATGCTAGCTAGTGTGCGTTAGAGATAGGATTCGAGTGGATCAGAAGGCTGAGTTATGTGTGTGGGTGTGAGAGGGATAGAGAGAGGGTGCATGTGAGTCACATACAAACAGATATCAGAGAGAAATGAGATCCCGAGAGACGGAGTTTTGTGTCTGCGAGAGAGAAAGATATTTCACAACGAGAGTGATAGCTAGAGAGACATATGAGGGAACACAAGATATATCTAGGGAGAGAGAGTGTGTGTGAGCGACATACAAGAGAACAATGGAGAAATATGAGACCCTGGAGACAGAGTTTGTGTTTGTGTGTGAGAAAGAGATATTTAAGAGGAAGAGTCGTATGTTCTCATATCTAAGGAGCGAAAGACATCTCTGTATGAGGGTTGTGCGAGTGGCACACATGGGAATAGTAGAGAGAAATGAGACCCCGAGAGACAAAGTTTTGTGTTTGTGTGAGAGAAAGAGATTCCACATGGAGAATCATAGTTAGAGACACATAGCAGGGAGCGAGATATACTTAGAGAGAGCTAGAGTGATGAAGGTTGAGGGAGAGAGTACCGTCAGTGTGTTACAAAGATAAAAGACCATTGTCGACATACATGTAGCACGAGAGATACCTGAGAGACGATGAACGCGTATAGGTCTAGAGAGATAGTCCTATATAAGCATGAGTGATAGCTATATGAGATGAATATCTGGATTAAAGGGGATTCAAATATTTAAACTGGAGATCGCGACATCGATAATATCATAATGCAAATTGGTGTATCAAACATGCATATTCATTTGAATTTGGGCACACGTGTAATGTTATATAGTTTATCAATATTGGTGATCCATAGGTTCTTTAATTACAAACAATGCATGATTTATATGCAATTAATGTCTAAACGGGATTACACTATATGTTGCATGTGCGAAACACATTATACATGTTTGAGAAGTAAAAAAACCGCATGAAACACACATAAATTGGAGAAACTTAGCAAGGAATGCATACATTGGATTTCAACATAAAGTGGTTTCAAATACTTGAAAATCCAAATTGATGGATACAACCTTATGAATTTGAGATCATGCCATTTGTAAACCATATTTATGTATAAATGGTGTTGTGCTTTTGAAAGTATATATAAAAAAATGATGTATATAGAATGTAATTCCAATTGATCCCGCCCGAAAAAAATAGAATACAAACGGGATTCGAATTGAGTTGGCACGGTAAACGTGCACTCTGCAAAATTTGAACGAAGCGGAGAAATTCGCAGTAACCGCATGAAACCAATATCAGCGAGATGGAAATTACTACTGCCTATCCCTTCCACGCAAAGCCTATCTGCTAGATTTCTATAGGTTTCGACAGGGGTAGGTTTGTAATTTCACCCAAACGTGACGTAACCACCTCTCACCCGGATTCATACACGGTGGGCGCCAAAACACAGTGTGTCCTCGGCCGAAATCAACTCCCTCCCCGATTCATATTCATACACGGTGGGCGCCAAAAACAAACTCTCGTCGGCAAATATTTGGTGTATGTGAGATTACCGTCCTATCCCCAACCGACTAATATTGTTGTGATGTAGTAGAAATTTGAAACCGGGGCTAATTTTGTAAATTTCATCGCATTTGAGACAAGCGTGCCCTGAATACATGGTTCCCCCTTCCTCTCTACCTCCCTTTTCCCCATTCGTACTCCGTGGGCGCGAAAACACCCTCTCCACCCCACCCTCCTGCGTCCGCCGCCGTCTGCCACCCCATCCACCGCCATCCTCCTCCACCATGCCGGAGCTAATACCCCGACGCTGCCATCCATTACAAGAGATCAACCTCTCTCATCCACGACGTCAAACAGGGATCCTTGCATCCCGTCCTCTCGCTTCATCCCCACCATCGTCCACCTTGCCGGCGTCGCTCCTACGACGGTCTCGTCCACCGCGCCCCACCGCCACCGTCTACCCTCCTAGATCTGGTTCCACGCTGCCGATAGCCATCGCTACCGCAGCAGCATCAAATTCTTAGCAGATGCATACACGGCGCCGCACCAGAGGCGGTACTCTTTCGTATCTGCTCAACTTATTCATCGCAGCAAGAAAATAGATCACCACTGCTTTACTCTGATTTCTTGTCTTGGTTGCGACGTTGCCTTTGTCTGGTTTGCATCTTTAGATCCTCCATGGCACGCTCAACACTATACTCCCAATGCTTATGGTTTCCCCTTTTATATTCCACACTAGTTAAATCAAAGTAGACTAAATTTCAAAATTGGGTCAGTCGATTTTTCAGAGCTTGCTGGAGTTCACCGGTGCAAACGAAGGGGCTCGGGTGGTTGTGGGGCCTCGCCGAACAAAGAAAACTCGATGTGGGTGGGGGTTGGGGCGGGGGTGGGGGTGGGGCTGGCAGAGGAACACAGGCGGTGGGTGTCGGTGTCAAGACTGGCGGATCTCGGGTAGGGGGTCCCAACTGTGCGTCTAAGGCTAATGGTAACAGGAGACTGGGGACACGATGTTTTACCCAGGTTCGGGCCCTCTCGATGGAGGTAATATCCTACTTCCTGGTTGATTGATCTTGATGATATGAGTATTACAAGAGTTGATCTACCACGAGATCGTAGAGGCTAAACCCTATAAGCTAGCCTATGGTATGATTGTTCTTGTCCTACGGACTAAACCCTCCGGTTTATATAGACACCGGAGGGGGCTAGGGTTGCATAGAGTCGGTTACAGAAAAGGAGATCTATCATCCGAATCGCCAAGCTTGCCTTCCACGCAAAGGAGAGTCCCATCCGAACACGGGACAAAGTCTTCAATCTTGTATCTTCATAGTCCAATAGTCCGGCAGAAGTACATAGTCCGGCTGTCCGGATACCCCCTTATCCAGGAATCCCTCAGTAGCCCCTGAACCAGGCTTCAATGACGATGAGTCCGGCGCGCAGATTATCTTCGGCATTGCAAGGCGGGTTCCATCTCCGAATACTTCAAGGTAAATTTGGAACACTTAATTCGTGTCCGGTTCTGCAAGACAGATTTCACATACCACCGTAGAGAGAACAATAATTCACAGATCTAATCCACTGAGAACTCTTCATAGCGTGACATCACGCCACGGCCCGGCCTTTATTCAAACCGTTTTTTACAACCAGCTACCGCACACGCAACGAGGCGGTTTCTTTGGCACGTCTTGTCGAAGCAGAGATCGTGTCCCTCTTATCGTGGGATCCTCATCAATACGAGTATGGGTAACCCCACCACGCCTGTTGGCATGACCCCGTGTTTTTAAGCAAGTCCCAAAAGTTCACGTTCGGGACGCTTGATATCCTCCCCCTTTATAGAGGGGTCAAGGCCTATCCCTTTCTTACCACGCTTGCGATTTCCTGCCTCTCGAGCTCCAACACCCGAAGCTCAAGCATAGGTACTTCGTATCTTCAATCATGTACGGATCCAACCTTCAAGGTCGGTGGATGGCCTCCTCTGTCACAGAGGAGGACATTGCGAAGCTCAGGGAGGACAGATATTTGACCGCCGATGTCAAGCACAGGCTACCCGCCCCCAAGCAGATCATCCCCACTCCCAAACCCAACGAGAGTGTCGTATTTGTTTCTCACTTCCTACGAGGCTTGGGCTTGACTCTTGATCCCTTCGTGAGAGGGCTCATGTTCTACTACGGGCTAGATTTTCACGATCTAGCTCCAGATCCCATCCTCCACATCTCGTCGTTTATCGTCCTGTGTGAAGCCTTCCTCCACATCACCCCACACTTCGGCCTATGGCTCAAGACCTTCAATGTGAAGCCGAAGGTGATTGAGGGGCGACACGCGGAGTGCGGAGGCTCCGTGATAAGTAGAAACACCGATGTTCCATGGCCAGAAGGTTCCTTCCCTAAGGTGTCTGATCTGTGGCAACGGAGGTGGTTCTACATCACCGCTCCCCGAGGCACAACATGGGCGGCTGCCCCTGCCTTCTGCTTGGGTCCTCTGCCTCAACTGGCGTCGTGGACCAATGTGGGTCTGGACTGGGGACCTGCTAATGACGTACCAACATTGCAGAGCCGTATTCAGGAGCTTCTTGAGAGGGATATCGATCTTGTCAGGATCGTTCAGGTAATGCTGGTTCGGCGGATCCTGCCGTGCAAGCGTCGGCCTCTCCGGATGTGGGAGTTCAATCCGGAAGGTCCGCAAACCATTCAACACTTCTTCGGCATGATGCTCAAAGGGATGTATACGTTATTCTTCGGACCGCAAGTAAGGTGTCCGGACACCACCGAGGATGCGGGCCTGAGCTGCCACCACCCAGATACCCAAGTAAGTAACTCTATAAACGAACACTTTGCTTATGCTTAATACAATATTATTCTGAAAGCTTGTCCGCGACCAGGATTGGCTCAACAAGGCGGAGAGGATCAGGTGTCCGGCCCCACTTCCCGAAGGCTCGCCTAACCCTGCAATAGCCAGGCTGCTTAGATGCGCATTAAGCCAAGTGGCCTCGGGGAAAGGGGAAGAGAAGAATAGAGAAGCCGAACTCCACACATTGCACATCCAAACCGGGGGAATTAATGTCTCCATGGAGGATAATCGGGGAGGTTTTTCCAAGGTTCCTTCCCCTCGCGGGAAGAAAAGGGCTGCCTCCGAAGATTTGGAGACGGGGGTGCCTAAGCAAGGGAAGAAAGCTTCACCAGGGGGCCCTGCCCCGAAGGGCGTCCTCACCGCATTGTGCCTGCAAACGGGCCAGCCCTCCACCGAGCTGTAAGTTAATAATAAACAAGAAGCTATTGCTTTTTCCTCTGAGAATAGTAACCAGGATCTATTTTTTTGCAGTCCGGCTAGTAGCTCGTCTCAACAGGGTTCGTCTTCGGGGGAGCTTCTTCCGAAGATGATGGAGAGTGAAACCCCACCGGCCTCTCCGCCCCATGGGGTAGGCGACCGTGAAAAGTCGTCACGGAGGAGTCCAGATCCGCTGAGGCCGGAAGCCGACACTTCGGCCGCCCCGAGCCCGGCGCGTTTGGCTCCCATGGAGGGCGACGAGAAAGGTCCGGAACAGTCTGGTGCCTGGCCGAACACGCTGACGGGCCTCTTGGAGAAAGATGCTCTCTCAGAGGGTCACCGTACGCCAATGGGTACGGTGATGGAGAAGATTTCATCCGCCACAAGCGGGTTAAATGAATCTTTTGGAAGTTTTCTCAAAGGCTTCGAGGTACGCGATAAAATATGTAATTTTTGATTGTTTTGCACGCGCTAGGTGTGCTCCGTATAGATAGTAGCCCCTGAGACTCTGGTTGCCAGCCCTAGGCGGCAAACGGAGGATCACACTCTCAGGTAATGATTGATAACCCACAAGTGTAGGGGATCGCAATAGCTTTCGAGGGTAAAGTATTCAACCCAAATTTATGGATTCGACACAAGGGGAGCCAAAGAATATTCTTGAGTATTAGCACTTGAGTTGTCAATTCATCCACACCTAGATAACTTAATATCTGCAGCAAAGTATTTAGTAGCAAAGTAGTATGATAATAAAGGTAACGGTGGCAAAAGTAAAGATAATAGTTTTTGGGTTTTTTGTAGTAATTGTAACAGTAACAATGGAAAAGTAAATAAGCGAATAACAGTATGTGAAAAGTTCATAGGCAATGGATCAGTGATGGATAATTATGCCGGATGTGATTCCTCATGTAATAGCTATAACATAGGGTGACACAAAACTAGCTCCAGTTAATCAATGTAATGTAGGCATGTATTCCGTAAATAGTCATACGTGCTTATGGAAAAGAACTTGCATGACATCTTTTGTCCTACCCTCCCGTGGCAGCGGAGTCCTAGTGGGAACTAAGGGATATTAAGGCCTCCTTTTAATAGAGAACTGGACCAAAGCATTAGCACATAGTGAATACATGAACTCCTCAAACTACGGTCATCACCAAGAAGTATCCCGATTATTGTCACTTCGGGATTGTCGGATCATAACACATAATAGGTGACTATAGACTTGCAATATAGGATCAAGAACACACATATATTCATGAAAACATATTAGGTTCAGATCTGAAATCATGGCACTTGGGCCCTAGTGACAAGCATTAAGCATAGCAAAGTCATAGCAACATCAATCTCAAAACATAGTGGATACTAGGGATCAAACCTAACAAAACTAACTTGATTACATGATAAATCTCATCCAACCCATCACCGTCCAGCAAGCCTACGATGGAATTACTCACGCACGGCGGTGAGTATCATGAAATTGGTGATGGAGGATGGTTGATGATGATGACAGCGACGAACCCCCCTCTCCGGAGCCCCGAATGGACTCCAATCAGCCCTCCCGAGAGAGATTAGGGCTTGGTGGCGGCTCCGTGTCGTAAAACGCGATGAAACTTTCTCTCTGATTTTTTTTCTCCCCGAACGTGAATATATGGAGTTGGAGTTGAGGTCGGTGGAGGTCCAGGAGGAGGGGGCCCCACGAGATAGGGGGCGCGCCCAGGAGGAGGGGGCGCGCCCCCTGTCTCGTGGACAGGGTGTGGGCCCCTGGTCTTGATTCTTTCGATAGTATTTTTTGTATTTTCCGAAAAGTGACTCCGTGGATTTTCAGGACATTCCGAGAACTTTTCTTTTCTACGCATAAAACAACATCATGGCAGTTCTGCTGAAAACAGCGTCAGTCCAGGTTAGTTTCATTCAAATCATGCAAGTTAGAGTCCAAAACAAGGGCAAAAGTGTTTGGAAAAGTAGATACGTTGGAGACGTATCAACTCCCCCAAGCTTAAACCTTTGCTTGTCCTCAAGCAATTCAGTTGATAAACTGAAAGTGATAAAGAAAAACTTTTACAAACTCTGTTTGCTCTTGTTGTTGTAAACATGAAAAGCCAGCATTCAGGTTTCAGCAAATATTATGAACTAACCATACTCAAAATAACACTTAGGTCTCATAGTTACTCATATCAATAGCATAATCAGCTAGCAAGCCATAATAATAAAACTCGGATGACAACACTTTCTCAAAACAATCATAACATGATATAACAAAATGGTATCTCGCTAGCCCTTTCTGAGACCGCAAAACATAAATGCAGAGCACCTTTAAAGATCAAGGACTGACTAAACATTGTAATTCATGGTAAAAGAGATCCAGTCAAGTCATACCCAATATAAACCAATAGTAATGAATGCAAATGACAGTGTGCTCTCCAGCGGGTGCTTTTTAATAAGAAGGGTGATGACTCAACATAAAGGTAAATAGATAGGCCCTTCGCAGAGGGAAGCAGGGATTTGTAGAGGTGCCAGAGCTCGATTTTAAAATAGAGATTGAATAACATTTTGAGCGGCATACTTTCGCTGTCAACGCAACAACTATGAGATGGCTGTATCTTCCATACTACATGTATTATAGGCAGTTCCCAAACAGAATGGTAAAGGTTTATACTCCCCAACCACCAACAAGCATCAATCCATGGCTTGCTCGAAACAACGAGTGCCTCCAACTAACAACATCCCTGGGGGAGTTTTGTTTAATTATTTTGATTTGTTTTGATCTTTTTGGATCATGGGATTGGGCATCCCGGTTACCGGCCCTTTCTCGTGAATGAGGAGCGGAGTCCACTCCTCTTGAGAATAACCCACCTAGCATGGAAGATATAGGCAGCCCTAGTTGTAAAATGAGCTGCTCGAGCATACAAAACAGAATTTCATTTGAAGGTTTAGAGTTTGGCACATACAAATTTACTTGGAACGACAGGTAAATACCGCATATAGTAAGGTATAGTGGACTCATATGGAACAACTTTGGGGTTTAAGGAGTTTGGATGCACAAGCAGTATTCCCGCTTAGTATAGGTGAAGGCTAGCAAAAGACTGGGAAGCGACCAACTGAGAGAGCGGCAACTGTCATAAACATTGATTAAAATTAATTCACACCAAGTACAAGCATGAGTAGGATATAATCTACCATGAACATAAATATCATGAAGGCTTTGTTGATTTGTTTCAACTACATGCATGAACATGTGCCAAGTCAAGTCACTCAATTCATTCAAAGGAGGATACCATCCCATCATATCACATCATAATCATTCTAATAACATGTTGGCACGCAAGGTAAACCATTATAACTCATAGCTAATCAAGCATGGCACAAGCAACTATAATCTATAAATGTCATTGCAAATATGTTTACTTCATAATAAGCTGAATCAGGAACGATGAACTCATCATATTTACAAAAACAAGAGAGGTCGAGTTCATACCAGCTTTTCTCATCCCAGTAAGTGCATCATATATCGTCATCATTGCCTTTCACTTGCACGACAGAACGATGTGTATAATAATAAGAGTGCACATGCATTGGACTAAGCTGGAATCTGCAAGCATTCAACTCAAGAGAGAGGACAAGTAATATAGGCTCTAAGTTAAATAAACAATCATGCATACGAGAGCCACTAAGCATTTTCAATATGGTCTTCTACTCTCGACCCCCAAAGAAAAGAAAAGAAAATAAAACTATTTACACGGGAAAGCTCCCAACAAGTAAGAAGAAGAACGAGAAATATTTTTGGGTTTTTATTTTAATTCTACTACAAACATGAAAATTAAACTAACTAATTTTTTTGTTTTTTCTTAAGGTTTATCAAACACACAAGAAGAAAACTAGAAAAAGAAATTTAAACTAGCATGGATAATACAATGAAAGAGTATGAGCACCGATGACTAGTGTGTGAACCATGAATGTAAAGTCGGTGAGAAATACGTACTCCCCCAAGCTTATGCTTTTGGCCTAAGTTGGTTTAGTACCAAGGACCGCTGCTACTCTCCCCGGTGTACTAAGAGGTGTAATCAGGATACCACTGGCTGGTCATCTCCGTGTCCCACTGGACAGATGATGCACGATAAGGGTCTAGTTCAGGTTCCGGCTCAGGTTCAGGTTCTGGAGTAAAAGCTTGGGCTCGGTGATTGTACACCGCCTCCGGCATGACAAGAAAATTTTCTGCAAGCAAATCAAACAACACAGGCGCAGGCAAAATAATAATCTCAAAATGTTTCTTATTAAATCTAAGTTTATACAAGAGCATCCTCTCTTCGTTGTCAACAATAAACTTGTGTGCTACCATGATCTTGTAATCTAAAATGTGAGGAGGCAATTTTGTCTCCTCTTTCTCATGGTGCCTAATGGGTATCTGAAAATGTATAGCAAGACGTGCAACATAGATACCTCCAAATATGTGGCCTTTTGTACGATTCAGGGCTAGCCGTTTAGCAACGACGGCACCCATACTAAAAGTATTGTCTCCAAGCAAGGCATGTTGAAGAATGATAATATCAGGAACACTAAGGATTCCACTATTCCCACGACCAATCAAGGATCTACTAGCAAATATGGCAAAGTAGCGTAAAACAGGAAAGTGTATGCTAGAGATTTTTGCCTCGGAGCCCTTCTTTGGCTCCTCTACAACTATAGTGTTAACAAAGCCATCCACATCTTTACGATGGGGTTCCTCTAATTCTCCCTCATAAGGTATCCTACACACCGCGCAAAAATTACGTAAAGACATTTCTCTGAATTCATCATATAAATGAAACGATACTGCAGGCGGTGACTTCTTAGGATAATAATAAATGTTTTGCACGAAAGTATTAGTGAGTAAGAGATACTGATCGATCCGGTCATTGATGAAACCGGTGAGGCCTGCAGTCTCGATCAAAGAATAAAAATCTTCATGAATTCCAGCTTCTTTCAAGAAATCATTGCATGGCCATTCACACGACCGCACTTCCGCTAAGCGAGGAAGATTATACTTGGCTTTTTCCTTCTCTTTAGCTTGTTTTTCCTGAGAGCCTTGGCTAGAAGAGCCCCTCAAAAGTTTCCTTAACATTTTCTGAAAATTTCTGAAAATTTAGTAACTTCAAAATAAAAGTGAATAAAACTAAACAAGATTGATAGCAACTACTCCTACAAGTGCATAGAGCCTATATCATGCATTTGAATTGCTTGGGACCTCATAAATTTAACATGAAAGCTCAAGAACATGGTCACCTATGCAACAAAAATTTGCAACGAATAAAGAACTAGAACAAAAACTAATTGGACCATTGGAGGAGCCACATACCAAGCAACAATCTCCCAAAGCAGTTTTGTGAAAGGAGCTTTGAGCAAGGAGATCGAAAATCACAGCAAAATGAACTAGAACTCGTGCTTGAGCTGGATGGGGATTTTTTTGGGTAGAAGATGAAGTGTGTGGGTGCTGGCATAAGTGGAGGGCGGCCACCAGGGGCCCACAAGACAGGGGGCGCGCCCTCCACTCTCGTGGCCTGGTGCTTGCCCCTCCTGCAGTGATTTCAGTGCTTAAAATCCTCAAATATTCCATAAAAAATCATACTAAATTTGCAGGGCATTTGGAGCACTTTTATTTCCGGGATATTTTTTTCATTGCACGGATAATTCAGAAAACAGACGAATAATAATGTTTTTGATTTATTTATTCTAAATAAAAGAAAGTAAAAAGAGGGTACAGAAGGTTGTGCCTTCTAGTTTCATCCATCTCATGATCATCAAAATGAATCCATTAATAAGGTTGATCAAGTCTTGTTAACAAACTCATTCCGAATAACACGAAACCGGAGAAATTTCGAATAACACTAAGTTACCTCAACGGGGATATGAAAATCCCCAACAATAAGAATATCATACTTTTTCTTGACAGTAGGGAGAGGAAATTCAAAACCTCCAATAATAATAGTTGGAACTTTTCCAATAGAATTGATGCTATGAACCTGAGATTGTTTCCTCGGAAAGTGTACCGTATGCTCATTACCATTAACATAAAAAGTGACATTGCCTTTGTTGCAATCAATAACAGCCCCTGCAGTATTCAAAAAAGGTCTACCAAGGATAATCGACATACTATCGTCCTCGGGAATATCAAGAATAACAAAGTCCGTTAAGATAGTGACATTTGCAACCACAACAGGCACATCCTCACAAATACCGACAGGTATGGCAGTTGATTTATCAGCCATTTGCAAAGATATTTCAGTAGGTGTAAACTTATTCAATTCAAGTCTATGATATAAAGAGAGAGGCATAACACTAACACCGGCTCCAAGATCACATAAAGCAGTTCTAACATTGTTTCTTTTAATGGAGCATGGTATAGTTGGTACCCCCGGATCTCCAAGTTTCTTTGGTATTCCACCCTTAAAAGGGTAATTAGCAAGCATGGTGGAAATTTCGGCTTCCGTTATCTTTCTTTTGTTTGTAATGATATCTTTCATATATTTAGCATAAGGGTTTACTTTAAACATATCACTTAAGCGCATACGTAAGAAGATAGGTCTAATCATTTCAGCAAAGCGCTCAAAATCCTCATCATCCTTGGTCTTGGATGGTTTAGGAGGAAAGGGCATGGGTTTCTAAACCCATGGTTCTCTTTCTACCGTGATTCCTAGCAACAAAATCTCTCTTATCATAACATTGATTATTTGATTGTGGGTTATCAAGATCAACAGCAGGTTCAGTCTCTACATCATTGTTTTTGCTAGGTTGAGCATCAACATGAACATTATCATTAACATTATCACTAGGTTCATGTTCATCACCTGATTGTGTTTCAACATCAGAGATAGAAATATCATTAGGTTTCTCAGGTGTGTCTACAGCAGGTTCACTAGAAGCATGCAAAGTCCTATCATTTTTCTTTTTCTTCTTTTTGGAAGAACTAGGTGCTTCTAAATTATTGCTTTGAGAATCTTCCTCGATTCTCTTAGGGTGGCATTCAGGATACAAAGGTTCCTGAGTCATTCTACCAGTTCTAGTAGCCACTCTAACAGCAAAGTCATTTTTATTATTTAATTCGTCAAGCAAGTCATTTTGAGCTTTAAGTACTTGCTCAGCTTGAGTAGCAACCATGGACACATATTTTCTAATGAGTTTAAGTTCACCTTTAACTCTAGCCATATTATCACTCACGCGTCCTATCTCGAAAGCATTATTCTTTAACTCTCTACCAACATAAGCATTAAAACTTTCTTGTCTAGCCATAAAGTCATCAAATTCATCTAAGCATGGGCTATGAAATTTAGTAGAGGGGATTTCAACTTTATCATATCTATAGAGAGAATTTACCTTTACTACCCGTGTCGAGTTATCAAGACAATGTGGTTCTTCAACAGGTGGTATATTAAAACCATGTATTTCTTCAATAGGTGGTAAATTCTTAACATCTTTAGCTTTAATACCTTTTTCTTTCATTGATTTCTTTTCCTCTTGCATATCTCAGGAATGAGAAATAAAACACCTCTCTTCTTCGGAGTGGGTTTAGGAATAGGCTCAGGAGTTGGCTCAATTGGTTCAGGAATAGCCTCAGGAATTGGCTCAGGAAGAGTCCAATTATTTTCATTAGTCAACATATTATTCAATAGTAATTTAGCTTCGTCGATTGTTCTTTCCCTGAAAACACAACCAGCACAACTATCCAAGTGGTCCTTGGAAGCATTGGTTAGTCCATTATAAAAGATATCAAGTATTTCATTTTTCTTGAGAGGATGATCAGGCAAAGGATTGAGTAACCGGAGAAGCCTCCCCAAGCTTGTGGGAGACTCTCTTCTTTGATTTGCACAAAATTATATATTTCCCGCAAGACAGCTTGTTTCTTATGAGCAGGGAAATATTTAGCAGGGAAGTAATAAATCATATCCTGGGGACTACGCACACAACCAGGAGCAAGAGAATTGTACCAAGTCTTAGCATCACCCTTTAATGAGAATGGAAATATCTTAAGTATATAAAAATACCGAGATTTATCATCATGAGTAAACAGGGTAGCTATATCATTCAACTTGGTAAGATGTGCCACAACAGTTTTAGATTCAGTGCCATAGAAAGGATCGGATTCAACCAAAGTAATAATTTCAGGATCAACAGAGAATTCATAATCCTTATCATTAACAAAGATAGGTGAAGTGGCAAAAGCAGGGTCATGCTTCCTTCTAGCATTTAGAGTCTTTTGTTTCTACTTAGCTAATAATTTCTTAAGATCTGATCTATCATTGCCAGCAAGAAAATCTCTAGCAGTTTCTTCATCCATAACATAACCCTCAGGAACAACAGGCAATTCATAATCATTCGGAGAACCTTCATCATCACTATCATCAATAATAGCATCTTCAATAATTTCATTCTCTCTAGCCCTTGCAAGTTGTTCATCAAGAAATTCACCTAATGGAAAAGTAGTATCACGCGCAGAAGTAGTTTCATCATAAGTATCATGCAAAGCAGAAGTAGCATCATCAATAACATGCGACATATCAGAATTCATAGCAGTAGCAGGTTTAGGTGTCGCAAACTTACTCATAACAGAAGGAGAATCTAGTGCAGAGTTAGATGGCAGTTCCTTACCTCCCCTCGTAGTTGAGGGATAGATCTTGGTTTTAGCGTCTTTCAAGTTCTTCATAGTGATCAACAGATATAAATCCCAACTGACTCAAAGAATATAGCTATGCTCCCCGGCAACGGCGCTAGAAATTAGTCTTGATAACCCACAAGTGTAGGGGATCGCAACAGCTTTTGAGGGTAAAGTATTCAACCCAAATTTATTGATTTGACACAAGGGGGGCCAAAGAATATTCTTGAGTATTAGCAGTCGAGTTGTCAATTCAACCACACCTGGATAACTTAATATCTGCAGCAAAGTATTTAGTAGCAAAGTAGTATGATAATAAAGGTAACGGTGGCAAAAGTAAAGATAATAGTTTTTGGGTTTTTTGTAGTAATTGTAATAGTAGCAACAGGAAAGTAAATAAGCGAATAACAGTATGTGAAAAGCTCGTAGGCAATGGATCAATGATGGATAATTATGCCGTATGCGATTCCTCATGTAATAGCTATAACATAGGGTGACACAGAACTAGCTCTAGTTAATCAATGTAATGTAGGCTTGTATTCCGTAAATAGTCATACGTGCTTATGGAAAAGAACTTGCATGACATCTTTTGTCCTACCCTCCCGTGGCAGTGGGGTCCTAGTGGAAACTAAGGGATATTAAGGCCTCCTTTTAATAGAGAACCGGACCAAAGCATTAGCACATAGTGAATACATGAACTCCTCAAACTATGGTCATCACCGAGAAGTATCCCGATTATTGTCACTTTGGGGTTGTCGAATCATAACACATAATAGGTGACTATAGACTTGCAAGATAGGATCAAGAACACACATATATTCATGAAAACATAATAGGTTCAGATCTGAAATCATGGCACTCGGGCCCTAGTGACAAGCATTAAGCATAGCAAAGTCATAGCAACATCAATCTCAAAACATAGTGGATACTAGGGATCAAACCCTAACAAAACTAACTTGATTACATGATAAATCTCATCCAACCCATCACCGTCCAGCAAGCCTATGATGGAATTACTCACGCACATCGGTGAGCATCATGAAATTAGTGATGGAGGATGGTTGATGATGATGACGGTGACGAATCCCCCTCTCCGGAGCCCAAAACGGACTCCAGATCAGCCCTCCCGAGAGAGATTAGGGCTTGGCGGCGGTTCCATGTCGTAAAACGCGATGAAACTTTCTCTCTGATTTTTTTCTCCCCAAACGTGAATATATGGAGTTGGAGTTGAGGTCGGTGGAGGTCCAGGGGGCCCATGAGATAGGGGGGCGCGCCCAGGAGGAGGGGGCGCGCCCCTGTCTCATGGACAAGGTGTGGGCCCCCTGGTCTTGATTCTTTCGCCAGTATTTTTTATATTTTCCGAAAAGTGCCTCCGTTGATTTTCAGGACATTCCGAGAGCTTTTATTTTCTACACATAAAACAACATCATGGCAGTTCTACTGAAAACAGCGTCAGTCCGGGTTAGTTTCATTCAAATCATGCAAGTTAGAGTCGAAAACAAGGGCAAAAGTGTTTGGAAAAGTAGATACGTTGGCGACGTATCAATGATCGTACTGCATTCATGCGTAGGTGGCTAAGAGTCCGGCGATAGACCGAAATTCTGAATTCGCAAAACTGAGGCGACAGATTGATGTGGTGGATACCGACATCACGCTTGTAAATAAGCGGCTTGACGAGTCACATAGTATGTGCTCATTTTTTCCTCATTTGTTTTAGGAAATATGAAGAGGGTTGTAATATTAATATGATATGATGTAGCTGCAGGCGGAGCTGCTGCCATTGAGGCCCTGAGGGCAGAACTTGCCCTAGCCAAGGAACAAGCCTGGGTTAGCGATGTGGCTGCCCTAAAAGCAGCCAAAGACTTGAGAGCCGAACAGGCTGCTCATCGCCGAAGCGAAGAAAAGATAGCCAAGATGGCTGTGGAGCTGAGGGACGCCGCCGGCCGGTATGAGCTTCTCGAGAAGGAGAATCAGGCAAAGGTGGCTGACCTGAAGAAGGCCCTGGATTCGGCTAAGGAGACGCGCTCTAAAATTAGAGACGCGCGGGAGGAACTTCGACAAGCCGAAGAAATCGCGGCTGGAAATCCCTATTTGTTGCGGATGAAGTTCTTAGATTCAAAGTATGCTCCTTTGGATCAACTTCGGAGCGCTGCAGATGAGTATGCGGACTTGGCAAAAAGTACGGCTGATGCGACCAAGTTATTCAAGGATCATAAAGATAATGAAATAGAAAGGCTATTCTAGTTGCAATTTAGCACTCCAACGCGCTCATTTCCATTGAGTGAGAAGATGGCCGCTATAGCCGAGCTCCATAGGTTGTGCGGTCTTGCAATGAGGTATGTAATAGACCATCTATGACCGAAGGGACCGAGGCCGGACAGTTACTTTGGTTTAGTGCAGCAACTGTTTGGCGCCGGATCATGAATCGATGCCATGAAGAGGTCGGTGTGCATAGAGGGTGCGCAGATGCCTCTTGCCCGTGTTAAGACATATTGGGCAGATATGGAGGCCACCAGCATTGCAACCCGGGGTCCGGCAGGAAGCCTAGACCCAACCGAGCACTATTTTGAGCAGGTCCTAGAAGGTGCCCGTAGAATAGAGGCTTAGTGCTCGAAGAATGTCGTGTTCGAGTGACAAATCGATTAATTGTAAACAATTATATGTGAAATATAGAGGTTGTGTTTATACTTTTGCCTGAAAGTGTTGTAATGCCTCCTGTGTGGCTGTTCATATAACTTGAAAGTTAGCAGTCGTTGGCTTTAGCTCCCACGCATATAATGCGGGGGTGTTCGAAATATATATATATATATATATATATATATATATATATATATATATATATATATATATATATATATATATATATATATATATATACGTAATCACACTTGATCCAACGTCTTGGTCCGTTAAGGAGGTGATCGCACGTCGAACCAGGCAACCGGATTATATAGTTGTAACACTTTCACTTAGCCATAGGAGTTTAATGGTGGGGCTACTAAGTAGCCCCTAGTACATCCGCGTGCATCCGTATAGGGGCGCGTATGTACGTGACCAGGAAACGGTCCTTCGTTAATGCGGAGGAATCCTATAGATTCTGATGAGTCTTCGAGTGGTTGACCAGTCTCTCACTATATCATGACAGTCAGTTTTCGGCTTTCTCTACTGAGGTGCTCATCTGGAATAACCAGGGCACAATCGCAGTAGTTCTCCTTTGGCCGCCTTAGCCGATAGAACGAAACGTAAGGCAGCAAACCCAGGAGAACCCAGGAGCCGGGCAAACCCAACATTTGACCAAAGACATGATTCGGAGCTGATGCATGTAAGTCCAAACTCGCGACGCCGAACACTCCTGAAGGTATTCGGACTTTATAATATATACTGGGCTGAGCAACGCCCTTGATTATGAACCCTGTATTTCCAGATACGTGCATTGATCTGTCGTGGCGAAATGCCTATAACGCCAGTATCCGCTGTGGGTGTATTGAATACCCACGGGATGTCAAGCAACAAAAGACAATAAAGAAGGTTTACACAGGGGCTTAATCTAAAGAGAAACCTTTGAGCGGGGCCCTGCTGCACGTCTGCGCCTTTGTCTCGGTTGTGCCGTATCCTGGAAGGGTATCGCACGAATAGTGTCTATAAAAACGAAAACTCATAAAAAGGAGTAAGCGTGGGAGAAGTTGGTTATTCTCGATGGATGTTAGAAATACGAGATATTTGCCTATTAATGAGGCAAGCCGAATTGTGGGCTTTATTACATATTTGTAGCCCCTGGTATCATTTATGGGGATATATGTATAGCACCCAACTCAGGTTTATCCGGGTTGTTGTTGACGATGGTGCACTGGACTCGTCTAACCGTGTTCGTGGTCTTGACGACCGATCATGCGTTCTGGTGGGAGAGGCCACTTAATGTCTGGCTACAAGAGCCCCGCATACTGCTCTGTGTTTCCGCTAACAGTTATGACGCCACGTGGACCGGGCATCTTAAGTTTAAGGCAGGCGTAGTTCGGTATTGCATTAAAACAAGCGAAGGTCGTTCTTCCGAGTAATGCATGATAACCGCTGCTGAAGGGAGCAATGTCGAAGAGTAGTTCCTCGCTTCTAAATTCGTCGGGAGAACCGAATGTCACCTCTAATACGAGGGAGCCCCCGCAGTGGGCCTCAACGCCCGGTATCACTCTGTTAAAGGTGGTGCTACTTTGGCTTATTCTGGATGGGTCTGTCCCCATCTTGCGGACGGTGTCCTGATATATCAGATTAAGACTACTGCCGCCGTCCATTAGGACTCGAGTGAGATTTCAATTATTGGGTCGAGCACCAAGGCAACCGATCCTCCATGCCGGATACTGGTCGGGTGGCCCCTGTGATCAAAAGTGATCGGGCAGGCTGCCCAGGGGTTGAATTTGGGGGCAACGAACTCTGTGTGAGTTGCATGGACCATGTTTACTGTTTTGACTTCTAGTGGGAATTTTTTCTGTCCCCCCGTGTTCGGCTGGCGAGGCTCATCCTCGTCTTTGCTTGGCGTTTCCCTTCCCTTGTGTTCGGTGTTTAACTTGCCGGCCTGCTTGAAAACCCAACATTCTCTGTGAGTATGATTTGCAGGTTTTTTGGAGGTGCCATGGATTTGGCACAATCTGTACAGGACTTTATTTAGGCCGGACGGTCCCTCTTTACTGCCCTTAAATGGCTTCTTTCCTTGACCAGGTCGAGAGCCCCTGAATCCGGCATTGACCGCCGTGTTGTCCGGACTATCATCATTGTTCCGACGCTTGTGCTTAGTGCGTCATGGCTTCCCGTTGCCATCTCGAATTTCGGATGTGCCTGGGTCACTGGTGCCTCTACGGGCCAACCAGCTGTCTTCGCCCGCACAAAAGTGGGTCATAAGGCTTGTTAAGGCCGCCATCATCCTTGGCTTTTCTTGGCCGAGGTGTCTGGCAAGCCACTCGTCCCGGATACTATGTTTGAAGGCCTCTAAGGCTTCGGCATCCGGACAGTCAACAATTTGATTCTTCTTAGTGAGAAATCTGTTCCAAAGCTTACGGGCCGACTCTCCGGGCTGTTGTATTATGTGACTTAAATCGTATGCATCTGAAGGTCGGACATAGGTCCCTTGAAAATTGTCCCTGAAAGCATCCTCAAGTTCCTCCCAACTTCCAATTGAGTTTTTGGGGAGGCTCTTCAGCCAATGCCGAGCTGGTCCTTTCAACTTGAGGGGAAGGTATTTAATGGCATGGAGGTCGTCCCCACGAGCCATGTGTATATGAAGGATAAAATCTTCAATCCAGACCCTAGGGTCTGTCGTTCCGTCGTATGCCTCTATGTTCACGGGTTTGAATCCCTGTGGAAATTCATGATCCAGCACCTCATCGGTGAAGCACAGAGGGTGCACAGCCCCTCTGTATCTAGACATGTCGTGGCATGCTGTCGGCTGTTGTTGCGTCCGGTGTTGATTCTGAACTGGTATTCGATCAGTGTGATCGTTTTGGTGACCATAATCCCGCGTCGGAGCATGTCCTCTGGATCCGTAGATGGATCTGGCCGCACCGGCCTTTTTGTCCAGGAGCTCACGTAAACCGTGTGCGATATCAGTGGCTGCTCTATCGCGACCATGAAGTGGTTGGTCTGGTCGAATGGCCGTATTGTTCTTTGGCGGAATGGGCGCTGCGACCTCATCGTCAAATTCGGGCAGCAACTTGCGTTTTGGGTAGCTCTTTGTGTGGCGATCGTCACCACATTTTCCTTCAGTGTCTAGCACCTTATTCCATCTTCGGGTGAGCGTATCCTGCGCGGCTTTAAGCCTTTGCTTCTTTAGGCTCCTCGCCGTGGCCATAAGCCTTCTGCGGAGGTTATCTTGTTCCAAGCGTTTTTCCGGGATGATAAATGCATCGTCAACCGGACTGTCCTCCCCTCCGTGCGCAGTTTGATGAGTTCGGCCCTCGGGATCGCTGTGATCGGGCGTTTGTTCGAAGTGGCCTTGCTCTTCTTGCTCCATTGCTGGGTTCATATTGTTGCTTTCGAAGTCAACCAGAGTGTCATTTTTCCTTGCGCTGTTATCGCTATTTTTACTGTGATTGGACTCAGAGCGGCGCCTGCGCCGTCGTTTTTGTTTTTGTACGGGGGGTTTATCCTCCGTTGTGTCCTTTTTGTCACCGTTGTCTTCCTTAGGTGTGTCCACCATGTAGATGTCATATGATGAAGTGGCGGTCCAGTGCCCCGTGGGTGGTGGTTCCAGATCATCCCCTGCGTCGACGTCCATACCGTCGATGTCATCAGAGTCGAAATCAAGCATGTCTGTTAGGTCATCGACAGTGGCTATGAAGTGGGTGGTGGGTGGGCGCCGATTTTCTTCGTCATCCGTGTCCCACTTGGGCCGGACATAATTCGGCCAAGAGTCTTCTGTCAAAGAGAGAGACTTTAATGAATTAAGCGCTTCGCTCAAGGGGGAGTGCTGAAAGATATCCGCGATGGTGAACTCCATTACTGGAGCCCAATCGGACTTGATGGGTCCGGGCGCGCGCGGTTCGGAACCCACATCCGGACACAAGTCCGGGGGTCCGATGATGTAGATATCCTTAACGGCGGAGTCTGTGTTCGGCTCTACCACCGAAGAGTATGTGGCCTCCGTGGCGGGGTCCATCCACCCGTCCTTGGACGAAGCGATCTACCCCGGATTTAGGTCTAGAGCCGCAGCAAGGGCGATATCCCGAATACTGTTCGACAACAGATTTAACCCGTGCTCGTCGTGACTGTCTGGCGCTCCCGACGTAGGCCCGAATCCATCTAAGATCAAGTCTCCGTGGATATCGGCTGTGTAATTCAAGTCTCCGAACCTGACCTGATGGCCAGGGGCGTAGCTGTCGATCTGCTCCAGATGGCCAAGCAAGTTAGCCCGCAGTGCGAAGCCGCCGAACACGAAGATTTGTCCGGGGAGAAAAGCCTCACCCTGGCTGCGTTGTTGAAGGTTGGGGGAGCCATCGAGCCTTACAGCGACGACACAGAGGAACTCTCAATGAAATCACCAATGTCGGTGTCAAAACCGGCGGATCTCGGGTAGGGGGTCACGAACTATGCGTCTAAGGCTAATGGTAACAGGAGACTGGGGACACGATGTTTTACCCAGGTTCGGGCCCTCTCGATGGAGGTAATATCCTACTTCCTGCTTGATTGATCTTGATGATATGAGTATTACAAGAGTTGATCTACCACGAGATCATAGAGGCTAAACCCTAGAAGCTAGCCTATGGTATGATTGTTCTTGTCCTACGGACTAAACCCTCTAGTTTATATAGACACCGGAGGGGGCTAGGGTTACACAGAGTCAATTACAGAAAAGGAGATCTATCATCCGAATCGCCAAGCTTGCCTTCCACGCAAAGGAGAGTCCCATCCGGACACAGGACGAAGTCTTCAATCTTGTATCTTCATAGTCCAACAGTCCAGCCAAAGTACATAGTCTGGCTGTCCGGATACCCCCTTATCCAGGAATCCCTCAGTGGGGGCCGGTGGTCCAGTCGGCGGCCCGTGCGGTGTTCTGTATGGGAAGAATCAGAGACGAGGAAGAAGAAGGGTTAGGAGACGTAGGATCTTCATCCAACCGCCTGAAATGGTCGAGAGACAGCTGGGAGTTGCATTCTTAATGCGCTCTGGTTCATCATGTGTGGGCACTGCGCAACCAACATTTTATTATCCAAAATCTGCTTGCTCTTCTTTACCATGTTCCTCTTCCGTTCTTCTTTAATATGTACTCTCTCCGTTCCTAAATACAAGTCTTTGTATAGATTCCACCATGGACTACATATGGAGCAAAATGAGTGAATCTACACTCTAAAATGTATCTGGATACATCTGTATGTGATCCATAGTGGAAATCTCTACCAAGACTTATATTTTTGAACGGAGGGAGTAAGATAGTAGTACAGTATGTTCCTTGTACTGAAGATGAGCAGGGACATTTGCAGTGTAGAGGTCTATACGGTCGGTTGTGATGGACACTTTGAGCCTCTTTGATTCGTAGGATTTTGTAAACATAGGACTAGGATTTGTAGTGACCTGCCCACTTGAATCCTATAAGAATAGCAAGGAAATGCGGGGAGCTGTGTCGCCTTTGAGAGTTACACTGATATTAACAGTACCGCACCTTCAGTTGAAGAGAATTGGTATCCGAAGCCTTTCTAGCCGTACCAGCAGTACTAGCACATATATTCTAGCAAGTTCCACTTTGCTGATTTTACTCTGATGCTTAAGGTTTTCCCGTTATATCTACACTATGATCTGTGTAGCTACTTTGTGTCGCGCTAGCAGCAGTCCACTCTTGAAGATAAACACTGCAATGACTTACACAAAATTGGCACCAAGGCATTGAGTGCCATTCTGGACACAATGAAACTCATACGCTCCCCACCTGTTGACTCTTGTTCAGAATATGATCCTAATGACTCTTGTTCAAAATTTCCACATATAGAGAGACAACATGGAATTGCATTTCTTTGGGCGCTGTGATTCATCATGAGTGGGCAACCAACATTGTATGCAATGAAGCAGAACCTCAAGAATATGCTTCCTCTTCTGTTCTTTAACATGTTCCTCTTTGTTTATTCTGTATTTGGTACGTACAGTATGTTCCTTGTTAAGAAGGGGCGCAGGGACATCTGCAGTCAACAACTAATAGAGCTGGCCTGTATGTGATCGATAGGCTTTCAATTACTAGCGGCAATACAACACCGTATTTTCAAGCCAGTTCCACTTTCCCGATTTATATATCATGGTTATGGTGTACCCCTGTTATGTACACTATGATCTGCCTAGTTGCTGTGTGCTCTTGTTACCATGGTTTGGGAATAAACTCTCTATACAGTATATTATGAACCTATCACCTGCCAACTATCCTTACTTCTGGAGCCTATTTTTTTGTGTACTTGTGCCAGATTATATCAATGCATGCACCATATTACAGCACACATGAGCTCTCTCATCAGAATCCAGTGATAGCACACAAGTGTTTACAGGGGCGCCCCTATATTAGAATATCATCTGCATTACAAAGATAATCTCACAACTATTTATGTTTTCATGGTTCTCAGATATTATATGCAATTACAGTGAATATCAGAATCCGCGCATCAGAAGAATATTGTGGAACACTACAATGACTTACAAAATTGACACCAAGGCATTGAGTGCCATTATGGATGCAATGAAACTCATACGCTCCCCACCTATTGATTCTTGTTCAGAATATCATCCAAATGACTATTCTAACCTCGAGGAGTCAAAGACAGATGGCCTGTCACGTTCACCCATCAAGGTGTCTGTTCTAATTTGGCAAGGTTTTATTGATTGCGCGTATCTTGCATATGTTGTCTTGCATTTCTTCTACTTTGTTGCACCAGCATCTGCTTAGTTTACTCATCATATAACTCGAGATGACATGCCCATCCATTATCAATACATATTCCATCTGTCATGATACCATGTTTTTCCACTCAAATGTTCTTCTTGTGCATCAGACATCAAAAAGGAAGAGGGTGATTTCCGAACCTGAAGGAGCACCAGCAAAGTCCTTGAAAAACGTGGTGGTGCCAGAGAAATCAAACAATGCCCCACTTATATTGGCTGTACAGCCAGTGACACAAAATGTAGGACCGACTCCAGCAGACTGTACCCATACTTCACTGGCCACACCACTAGCCCCACCACATAGGACCTGCACTCCATCAAAAGGTATACCGATTTCATTTGCCATAGCACCAGTCGTACCATAGAAAAATCCTACTCCAGCAAAAAGTACAGCAAGTCCACCGGCCGAAGACCTATCCCAACTGCAGAGACAGCCAATTCCTACAGATTGGAACCCCATTCCATTTATTCCCAGTTTAAAAGACAATGCTTTCAATGTTGTTAGGGACTACGTGCATATATTCCCATCATGGGAAGATTATAGTGAAGACAAACACCATTTTCACATCTTCCTGTCCAACTTACGTGTAAGTGCTATTATTCATGGTTATTATTTTCCTGTTTTCTGCTGATTCAACACATCAATGATTTACATTACATTGTTGTAACTAGGCGAGGGTCAATCTGGATAGTCATGACGAGCAAAGCTTGCTTGTGCTTTTCAAGGAAGCATTGCAGCAGTATCGGTGTTACCTGAGGAAACCACACTTTGATGGCATGTCTATAAATGAATTTCCGGTGAAGTCTCATGTGCTAAATTTAGAAGACATTGAATGGAAAAACCTTGTTATGCACTGGACTCGTTCCCAGGATGAGGTACTATCTATGAAATCACATGACAATTTGAACTTCTACTCTTCCGCATGTGCCTTACAGATCTTTTTTGTAGGAAATCTGCTCGAAGAAGAATTCCGGTTTGAAAAGAATGACAGGATATCGCAAATATGCTGCCCGCTGCTTTGCTCTTGTTAGTACCTGTTGTCCTATATCACTGTACTTGCATAAATACCTGGTTCATTATGTGACAGCAGTATGCATGATAGCTTGCTTATCAATTGTTCACTCCAAATTATCTGATCTGTATGAATGGTTACATTAGTGTAGAATATATCCAATGACAATGAATTTTTTTAGCTCTGCATTATTCTTGTAAGTACATGCTGTCCTTTATCATTGTACTTATATTGACAGGTAGTTGTTCATGTACCATCACTCTGCAGCTTATTTTCCTTTGCCCTCCATTTTCTACCCATTAGATCTATATTTACTCTTACCATAAGGTTGGTATTGAAGAAGTTTAGATGTGCATTGCTCTTGGCTGTGCCTTTTTCCTGTATTGCTGCACATACATTTATAGCTACTTGGTTATGTAGCATCACTCTTCATCTTATCTTAAATATTCTCCATTTTTTCGTATATTATCACATCTATATTTACTCTTAACAAAATGTAGAATAAAGT
>NC_057801.1:61033254-61051076 GCF_018294505.1 Triticum aestivum | reverse complement strand
AAGGGCTTTATAGAGCCTGTCTTCACCAGTAATGTAAGTTTGTCCTTCTCAAGCCTTCAAATTTTGTTGTGTATATTTGGTTAGGCATGACTGCAACAGCTGTTTATTTTTGGCATTTGCATCAAATTACATGTTTAAAGTTTATTATGTAGTTCATAAACAAAAGTTTGTCCTTCTCAATTTAAGTTTTCAGTTGTACAACCAAGTTCCTTTTTCATACCATGTAAATTAAACTATACAGAGCAAGTGATCTTCTTTTGTACTGCATGTATGCTTCTGTTCTTCATCCGTAATCCAGTGGTGTGGTGAACCGACCCACTACAGCACAATGTCATATTCTGCAATGTTTTAACTATGAACAATGTCATATCATTCCACTATTATTTAAACCGTCTCTTTATTTGCCAATCTGAAATGGGATAAATTGACAGCACACTAACCATTGATACTTATGAGTTCTTGATCTGTAATCCAGTGGTGTCGTGAAGCTGCCAACTCCTTCACAATGTCATTTCCTGCCATGTCTTGACCTGAACAATACCATATTGTGTTAATGCAATTTTAAACTGTGTCACTTTATTCGTTAGTAAGAAATGTGATGAATTGTCAGCACTGATACTTTTATGTGCAAAACCTGTCATCTGTCCGCTTGTTTATCTTTCAGAGTGAGGAAGATATAAGTGTTGAACAAGCGCAGTCTCATCATCTTGCTCAGCTGCTTGCGCTGCAGCTCCCCAGCAGGGCTAACCTTTCTTGAACTCTATTGAAGTGCTGTCAGTTTTGTATATTATTTTGTTGGCGTGTTTATTTGCACTGGTGGCGATCTTTGATGCCCAGTGTATGTAATCTGTTGTTTGCTTGTGCTTTATTATCATAGTGGTGAACTTTGATGCCCAGTGGATGTAATATGCTGTAATTTCTTTATTGTATAGTCTAGGTTTTTTCTTATTCACGATGCTGCAGTTATTTTACATTATATATATCCTGTCTTGGCAGTAAACCGGCCAAACCGTAAAATTACGGTACATAATCGGGCCGTCATGCAATCACGATGTATGATTCGCATCATGGGCCCCGTCATCTTGGTCCGTTAAAAGGTCAAAAGTAAACTGGCCCACTAGTAGATTCGGGCCTTTAATAGGCCGAGTAACCCCCGTCCCTCTTTTCGCAAGAAAACTCAACGGGCTTTTAGGAGGCTGAGAAGTAGGTTGGGCCTGAAAGGTGCCGAACAACTCACGAGCTGGCAGCAGCCCGAAATAGACCCCGGCCCATGATTGTGTGAATCAAATCATGGGCTTTTAATAGGCCATAATTGTCTCGGTCCTTGTTTGGCCCAATCAGATATCGGCTACGAGCAGGCCGGCTGCTAACCGGGCCGTAGTTAGGCCCAACTATATGACGGGATTTTAACAGGCCGAAATTCATATAGGGCCGAAATGTTAAACGGGCCCTTAACATGCCGAAACTAATATCAGGCCGAATTACCAAATTGGCCTTGAGTAAGTGGGCCCAAAAGCATAGCGTCCAATTGATGGGCCGAATCTGATATGGGCCAGAATTGAGCCCAAAGCCTCTTAAAGGGCCGGACCTAATCTGGGCCGTGATTTGGCCCAGAACGTCATAGGCTTTTCATGGGCCAGATATCATATGGGCCATTATTAGGCCCGAGACGTGGCAGGCCATTAATGGACCGGATCAAATATGGGCCGGCGTTTGGCCCAATACATGGCAGCCGTTTAATGGGTCGGCCTACTAGGGTCCTCAAAATCTTGTGGGCCTATAGCTGGGCCGACCCATTAATGTCGGCAAAATCTCGTGGGCCTTTAGCTGGGCCGGCCCATTATGATCCGCAAGAATTTTGTGGGCCTTTACCTGGGCCGGCCCATTATGGCACACAAAAATCTTGTGGGCCTTTACCTGGCCAGCCCATTATGGCCCGCAAAATCTTGTGGGCCTTTGGCTGGGCCAGCCCATTATGGTCCGCAAAATCTCATGGGCCTTTAGTTGGGCCGGCCCATTATGGTCCGCAAAATCTTGTGGGCCTTTAGTTGGGCCAGCCCATTTAAACTTGATGGGCCAATCCACGTTTCAACATATCATAGGCGCGTCTCGCCCATTGGATGAGTGACACATGTGCCAATGCGGACCTGACACGTGTCTCCTCCAGCCAATGATAATTTTACACGTGGAAAATCCCCATTGGTCGGGACTGTTAACGGGTTATCGGATCCAAAACCCGACCCAATAGCTTAACGGCGTTCTATTACGGTGGATGCCACGTGTCGGTCACCCTTGATGAAAGCACTTTTGTGACGCGTGATTTATCGTCATGGAAGTGGACACTTCCGTGATGATAATTTTGGTAATGTCATGGAACACTTCTACGACAACACAGGTATGCCTAGCTTGATTCTATCATAAAATCATCATGGATGTACATGCATGACAAAAAACGCGACCTACTGTGACAAACACGTATCATCACGGAAGTGTATTTTTTTGTAGTGGTTGATACGTCTCCAACATATCTATAATTTTTTGAATGTTCCATGCTATTATATTACCCGTTTTGGATGTTTATGGGATTTACTATACACTTTTATATCATTTTTGGGACTAGCCTACTAACCGGAGGCCCAGCCCGAATTGCAGTTTTTTTTGCCTATTTCAGTATATCGAAGGAAAGGAATATCAAACGGAGTCCGAACAGAACGAAACCTTCGGGAGCAATCTTTTTAGAACAAACGCAATCCAGGAGACTTGGAGTGGACATCAAGAAGCAGCCGAGGAGGCCACGAGGGTGGCCAGCGCGCCCTAGGGGGCGCGCCCCCCTACCTCGTGGGCCCCTCGTGGCTCCCCTGACCAACTTCCTTCGCCTATATATATCTACGTACCCCGAAAACATCCAGGAGCACCACGAAAACCTATTTCCACCGCCATGACCTTCTGTACCCGTGAGATCCCATCTTGGAGCCTTTTCCAGCGCTCCGTCGGAGGGGGAATCGATCATGGAGGGCCTCTACATCGTCACCAAGGCCTCTCCGATGAGTTGTGAGTAGTTTACCACAGACCTTCGGGTCCATAGTTATTAGCTAGATGACTTCTTCTCTCTCTTTGAATCTCAATACAAAGTTCTCCTCGATATTCTTGGAGATCTATTCGATGTAACTCTTTTTGTGGTGTGTTTGTCGAGATCCGATGAATTGTGGTTTATGATCAAATTTATCTATGAGAAATATTTGAATCTCCTCTGAATTCTTTTATGTATGATTGGTTATCTTTGCAAGTCTCTTTGAATTATCTGTTTGGTTTGGCCTACAAGATTGATCTTTCTTGCAATGGGAGAAGTGCTTAGCTTTGGGTTCAATCTTGCGGTGTCCTTTCCCAGTGACAGCAGGGGCAACAAAGCACGTATTGTATTGTTGCCATCGAGAATAAAAAGATGCGGTTTATATCAAATTGCTTGAGTTTATCCCTCTACATCATGTCATCTTGCTTAATGCGTTAGTCTGTTCTTATGAACTTAATACTCTAGATGCATGCTGGATAGCGGTCGATGTGGGGAGTAATAGTAGTAGATGCAGGCAGGAGTTGATCTACTTGTTACGGACGTGATGCCTATATACATGATCATGCCTAGATATTCTCATAACTATGCACTTTTCTATCAATTGCTCGACAGTAATTTGTTCACCCACCATAATACTTATGCTATCTTGAGAGAAGCCACTAGTGAAACCTATGGCCCCCGGGTCTATTTTCTATCATATAAGTTTCCAATCTACTTTATTTTGCAATCTTTACTTTTCAATCTATGTCATAAAAAACCAAAAATATATATCTTATCATATTATCTCTATCAGATCTCACTCTCGCAAGTGGACGTGAAGGGATTGACAACCCCTTTATTGTGTTGGTTGCGAGGTTCTTGTTTGTTTGTGTAGGTACGAGGGACTTGCGTGGAGCCTCCTACTGGATTGATACCTTGGTTCTCAAAAGCTGAGGGAAATACTTACGCTAATTTGCTGCATCACCCTTTCCTCTTCAAGGGAAAAACCAACGCATGCTCAAGAGGTAGCAAGAAGGATTTCTGCTGGCGTTGCCGGGGAGGTCTTCGCTCAAGTCAAGACATACCAAGTACCCATCACAAACTCATCTCTCTCCCATTACATTATTTGCCATTTGCCTCTCGTTTCCTCTCCCCCACTTCACTCTTGCCGTTTTATTCGCCCTCTCTTTTCCGTTCGCCTCTTTTCGCTTGTCTCTTGTGTGTTCATGTGTTAGATTGTTTATTTCTTCATCATGGCTAGTCCTCCTATCATCGTTAATACACCCGATCATGAAGTTCTTAATTTTAAACAAAGGGGGGAGAAAATCTAAAAGATGCTTGGCATAGAACTTGCAATGCTCAAAATAGATTTACTATGAAGCAATCTACTTCCGTTCTTCTTCACAATTTTTATGTAGGCATTACTCCTTGGAATAGATATATTCTTGATACCATTACCGAGGGAATTTCTTGAATAGCCATACTTTTGATGCTTACAATGCTATGTTAGATTTGTTTGGTCCACCACCTCTTTTGGTTAATGGAACTATTTTAACCCTAGAACATGTGATGCAAAGGCTTGAAATTATTGAAAATAAAATTGCCACTGTTGAGTTAATTGAAAACTTGGATAAAAAGATCCACAACCAAATTACCCAATATGGATCCAAGGTTGGAACTACTCTGATTTTTTTAAAGAAAAGGAACCTATAGTTAATGAAAGAATAGATCAAGATTCTACAAGAATCAGTAAACTTGAGGATATTATTATGAACTTAGGGTTTGCCTTTTCATCCGTGAAAAACACCCCAACTCCTCCTAGCAAACTTGCCAAATTAACGTATGTTCCTAAAAATAAGGGTGAATCCCCTAAGGAAAATACGGATCTCAAATCTATAAGTGTTCACCCCAGTTTTTTCTCTATCGTCAAGGAACCTTTTCTTACAAGTGAATTTCTTGATTTCTTGCCTAGGAGTTTAATCATTACTAAAAAGGAAAAATCTCCTAAAGGTTATAACTGCTCTGTTGAATAATTGAATACCAAAGATGGCAATACTTAGTTCTATCCTCGCTTTTATGCCTAGCTAGGCGCGTTAAACGATAGCGCTTGTTGGGAGGCAATCCAATTTTATTTTTGTTACTCGCTTTTTGTTACTGTTTAGTAATAAATAATTCATCTAGGCTCTGTTTAGATGTGGTTTTATGTTTTAATTAGTGTTTGTGCCAAGTAGTACCTATAGGATTATCTTGGGTGAAAGTTAACTTGATCTTGCTGAAAAACAGAAACTTTTGCGCTCACGAGAAAAAATCTAATAAATCACAGAAACGTTCTTTTGAGTTGATTCTTTTTGCAGTAGATCAATAGACAAATTTCCCAGGAATTCCTATTTTGGTAGGATTTTTAGAGTTCCATATGTATTCTAAAGTTACAGATTGCTGCAGACTGTTCTGTTTTTGACAGATTCTGTTTTTCGTGTGTTGTTTGCTTATTTTGATGAATTTATGGCTAGTATCGGGGGGTATGAACCATAGAGATGTTGGAATACAGTAGGTTTAACACCAATATAAATAAATAATGAGTTCATTACAGTACCTTAAGTGGTGATTTTTCTTTCTTGCACTAACGGAGCTCATGAGATTTCCTGTTGAGTTTTGTGTTGTGAAGTTTTCAAATTTTGGGTAAAGATTTGACGGATTATGGAATAAGGAGTGGCAAGAGCCTAAGCTTGGAGTGCCCATGGAACACCAAGATATTCAAGGACAACCAAAAGCCTAATCTTGGGGATGCCCCAGAAGGCATCCCCTCTTTCGTCTTCGTCTATCATAACTTTACTTGGGGCTATATTTTTATTCACCACATGGTATGTGTTTTGCTTGGAGCGTCTTGTATGATATGAGTCTTTACTTTTTATTTTACCCCAATCATCCTTGCTGCACACACCTTTTGGGAGAGACACAACATGATTCGGAGTTTATTAGAATACTCTATGTGCTTCACTTATATCTTTTGAGCTAGATAATTTTGCTCTCATGCTTCACTTATATCTTTTAGAGCACGGCGGTGGCTTTATTTTGTAGAAATTATTGATCTCTCATGCTTCACTTATATTATTTTGAGAGTATTTTTAGAACAGCATGGTATTTTCTATGGTTATAAAATTGGTCCTAGAATGATGAGCATCCAAGTTGGGTATAATAAAAACTATCATAGAAAGTGAATTGGATGCTATGATCAATTTGATGCTTGATAATTTTTTTGAGATATGAGGATGGTGATATTAGAGTCATGCTAGTGGAATAATTGTGAATTTGAGGAATACTTGTGTTGAAGTTTGTGATTCCCGTAGCATGCACGTATGGTGAACCGCTTTGTGATGAAGTTGGAGCACGATTTATTTTTTGATTGTCTTCCTTATGTGTGCCGGTCGGGGACGAGCGATGGTCTTTCCCTACTAATCTATCACCTTAGGAGCATGCGTGTAGTACTTTGTTTCAATAACTTGTAGATTTTTGCAATAAGTATATGAGTTCTTTATGACTAATGTTGAGTCCATGGATTATACGCACTCTCACCCTTCCACCATTGCTAGCCTCTCTTGTGCCGCGCAACTTTCGCCGGTACCATACACCCACCATATACCTTCCTAAAAACAACCACCATACCTACCTATTATGGCATTTCCATAGCCATTCCGAGATATATTGCCATGCAACTTTCCACCGTTCCGTATATTATGACACACTCCATCATTGTCATATTGCTTTTGCATGATCATGTAGTTGACATCGTATTTGTGGAAAAGCCATCTTGATAATTATTTCATACATGTCACTCTTGATTCATTGCATATCCCGGTACACCGCCGGAGGCATCCACATAGAGTAATATTTTGTTCTAAGTATTGAGTTGTAATTCTCGAGTCCTAAGTAAATAAAAGTGTGATGATCTTCATTATTAGAGCATTGTCCCATGTGAGGAAAGGATGATGGAGACTATGATTCCCCCACAAGTCGGGATGAGCCTTTGGACTTTATGAAAAGTAAAAGAGGCCAAAGAAGCCCAAATAAAAAAAAGAGGCCAAAGAAGCCCACCAAAATAAAAAAAATGAGAGAAAAAGAGAGAAGGGACAATGCTACTATCCTTTTACCACACTTGTGCTTCAAAGTAGCACCATGATCTTCATGATAGAGAGTCTCCTATGATGTCACTTTTTTATACTAGTGGGGATTTTTCATTATAGAACTTGGCTTGTATATTCCAATGATGGGCTTCCTCAAAATGCCCTAGGTCTTTGTGAGCAAGCAAGTTGGATGCACACCCACTTAGTTTCTTTTGTTGAGCTTTCATACACTTATAACTCTAGTGCATCCGTTGCATGACAATCCCTACTTACTCACATTGATTTCTATTAATGGTAATCTCCATAGCCCGTTGATACGCCTAGTTGATGTGAGACTATCTTCTCCTTTTTGTCTTCTCCACCACCACCATTCTATTCCACATATAGTGCTATGTCCATGGCTCACGCTCATGTATTGCGTGAAAGTTGAAAAAGTTTGAGAACATAAAAGTGTGAAACAATTGTTTGGCTTGTCATCGGGGTTGTGCATGATTAAATACTTTGTGTGATGAAGATAGAGTATAGCCAGACTATATGATTTTGTAGGGATAGCTTTCTTTAGCCATGTTATTTTGAGAAGACATGATTGCTTTGTTAGTATGCTTGAATTATTATTGTTTTCACGTCAATATGAACTTTTGTTTTGAATCATTTAGATCTAAACATTCATGCCACAATAAAGAAAATTACATTGAGAAATATGCTAAGTAGCATTCCACATCAAAAATTATGTTTTTATCATTTACCTACTAGAGGACGAGCAGGAATTAAGCTTGGGGATGCTTGATACGTCTCCAACGTATCTATAATTTTCTATTGTTCCATGCTATTATATTACCCGTTTTGGATGTTTGTGGGCTTTACTATACACTTCTATATCATTTTTGGGACTAACCTACTAACTGGAGGCCCAGTCTGAATTCCTTTTTTACCTATTTCAGTATATTGAAGGAAAGGAATATCAAACGGAGTCCAAACGGAATGAAACCTTCGGGAGCGATCTTTTTGGAACAAACACAATCTAGGAGACTTGGAGTGGATGTCAAGAAGCAGCCGAGGAGGCCACGAGGGTGGCCGGCGCCCCCTGCCTCGTGGGCCCCTTGTGGCTCCCCTAACCGACTTCCTTCGCCTATATATATCTACGTACCCCGAAAACATCCAGGAGCACCACGAAAACCTATTTCCACCGCCGCAACCTTCTGTACCCGTGAGATCCCATCTTGGAGCCTTTTCCGGCGCCCCGCCTGAGGGAGAATCGATCACGGAGGGCCTCTACATCATCACCAAGGCCTCTCCGATGAATTGTGAGTAGTTTACCACAGACCTTCGGGTCCATAGTTATTAGCTAGATGTCTTCTTCTCTCTCTTTGAATCTCAATACAAAGTTCTCCTCGATCTTCTTGGAGATCTATTAGATGTAACTCTTTTTGTGGTGTGTTTGTCGAGATCCGATGAATTGTGGGTTTATGATCAAGTTTATCTATGAGAAATATTTGAATCTCCTTTGAATTCTTTTATGTATGATTGGTTATCTTTGCAAGTCTCTTCGAATTATCAGTTTGGTTTGGCCTACTACATTGATCTTTCTTGCAATGGGAGAAGTGCTTAGATTTGGGTTCAATCTTGCGGTGTCCTTTCCAAGTGACAGCGGGGAAGCAAGGCACGTATTGTATTGTTGCCATCGAGAATAAAAAGATGGGGTTTATATCATGTTGCTTGAGTTTATCCCTCTACATCATATCATTTTTGGGACTAGCCTACTAACCGGAGGCCCAGCCCGAATTGCAGTTTTTTTTGCCTATTTCAGTATATCGAAGGAAAGGAATATCAAACGGAGTCCGAACAGAACGAAACCTTCGGGAGCAATCTTTTTAGAACAAACGCAATCCAGGAGACTTGGAGTGGACATCAAGAAGCAGCCGAGGAGGCCACGAGGGTGGCCAGCGCGCCCTAGGGGGCGCGCCCCCCTACCTCGTGGGCCCCTCGTGGCTCCCCTGACCAACTTCCTTCGCCTATATATATCTACGTACCCCGAAAACATCCAGGAGCACCACGAAAACCTATTTCCACCGCCATGACCTTCTGTACCCGTGAGATCCCATCTTGGAGCCTTTTCCAGCGCTCCGTCGGAGGGGGAATCGATCATGGAGGGCCTCTACATCGTCACCAAGGCCTCTCCGATGAGTTGTGAGTAGTTTACCACAGACCTTCGGGTCCATAGTTATTAGCTAGATGACTTCTTCTCTCTCTTTGAATCTCAATACAAAGTTCTCCTCGATATTCTTGGAGATCTATTCGATGTAACTCTTTTTGTGGTGTGTTTGTCGAGATCCGATGAATTGTGGTTTATGATCAAATTTATCTATGAGAAATATTTGAATCTCCTCTGAATTCTTTTATGTATGATTGGTTATCTTTGCAAGTCTCTTTGAATTATCTGTTTGGTTTGGCCTACAAGATTGATCTTTCTTGCAATGGGAGAAGTGCTTAGCTTTGGGTTCGATCTTGCGGTGTCCTTTCCCAGTGACAGCAGGGGCAACAAGGCACGTATTGTATTGTTGCCATCGAGAATAAAAAGATGCGGTTTATATCAAATTGCTTGAGTTTATCCCTCTACATCATGTCATCTTGCTTAATGCGTTAGTCTGTTCTTATGAACTTAATACTCTAGATGCATGCTGGATAGCGGTCGATGTGGGGAGTAATAGTAGTAGATGCAGGCAGGAGTTGATCTACTTGTTACGGACGTGATGCCTATATACATGATCATGCCTAGATATTCTCATAACTATGCACTTTTCTAGCAATTGCTCGACAGTAATTTGTTCACCCACCGTAATACTTATGCTATCTTGAGAGAAGCCACTAGTGAAACCTATGGCCCCGGGGTCTATTTTCTATCATATAAGTTTCCAATCTACTTTATTTTGCAATCTTTACTTTTCAATCTATATCATAAAATACCAAAAATATTTATCTTACCATATTATCTCTATCAGATCTCACTCTCGCAAGTGACCGTGAAGGGATTGACAACCCCTTTATCGCGTTGGTTGCGAGGGTCTTGTTCGTTTGTGTATGTACGAGGGACTTGCATGGAGCCTCCTACTGGATTGATACGTTGGTTCTCAAAAACTGAGGGAAATACGTATGCTACTTTGCTGCATCACCCTTTCCTCTTCAAGGGAAAAACCAACGCATGCTCAAGAGGTAGCACACATGGCGGCGCGGCAACCGCAGCGCGGCTGTGGCAGCAACGGCGCTAGGGTTAGCGGGGGCGGGCTGGGGTGGCTGTGGGCTTCGGCCTCGGCTTATAAGGCCGCCCGGGCGAGGTGTCCGGGTCGGTTCACTTTTTTTTTAAATAATCCCGATGCAGAAAAATGAATAAAACAAATACTAAACAGAGTCCAAAAATCTTGAAATAAATTTTCACGGTCCTCTAATAATATTGCAGACAAAGTGAACATTTATTTGGGCCTCTAATGCAATTTTGAAAATCGCACATTTTTCCTAATTCAAATAAAATAGCAATAAGAGTCCGAATAAAATACTTATTTGATTTTAACATTTCTCCTCCAATATTTATTTTATTTTGGAGAAGTCATTTTATCTCCTCTCTTTTATTTTAACGTGGGAAATATTTGGAGAAAAAATGATTAAAACGAAATGATCCTCTTTTCAATTTTTGAGAAAACTCAAATATGAAATTTAACGAAATCCCCAACTCTCTCCGTGGGTCCTTGAGTTGCTTAGAATTTCTAGGATCAACCAAAAATGCAATAAAATATGATATGCAATGATGATCTATGTATAATATTCCAAATTGGAAATTTGGGATGTTACAATGCGCTACAGCCAAAGTTTCTGTTTTTGTTATGCACATAGTAAACAAGCAATCTAATCATCCTAAACCAAAGCTTGGCACATTATTTTTATAATACAATGGATAAACACAAGGGGATAATTATTTACAGAAAAACTTCCATGAAAAATTCTACATTGTTTCCGTGAGCATGAACACAAGTGCTCAAGGTTGACCCTCACTTCTTCAATGCATAACTTTCCAATCACTTCTCTTTTTGAAAAACTTTTTTAGGCATGAGAGGCAAGTAATATTTTTTTCATTATTTAATTTGTTTTTTATGTTTCACCCACAACTAAACAGAAACAAAAAGGAAAAAACAAAATCTACTTAGTGAAGAAAGCAAACAAGCACACACGAGAATATCAACCCCACGCTATTGCTCCCCGGCAACGGTGCCAGAAAAGATCTTGATAATCCCCAAGTGCGGGGAATCATCGTAGCAATTTCCAAAGGTGGAAGTGATAAGTATGGAGTGTCGAACCCACAAGGAGCTAAAGGTAAGATCAATATTCTCTCAAGTCCTATCTGCCAATGATACGACTCTATGTATACCGAACGTTTGCTTCCAACTAGAGACAAGAAATAAAACTACGTTGTGGTATGAAGAGGATAACTTTGCATGATATCGGTGAGCTAAAATATAAAAGTACATGTTGTTATCATAAAGCTAGAATATATTACTAAATATTATAAATAGCGAGTGTGGAATAAGGATGGATTGGTGTGCGGAATTATCCTAGGCAATTGTTAATAAGACCGGTAGTCGTCATTGCAATTTCAAATGAGGGAGAGGCATAAGCTAACATACGTTCTCTTCTTGGATCATATGCACTTATGATTGGAACTCTAGCAAGCATCCGCAACTACTAAAGATCATTAAGGTAAAACCCAACCATATAATTAAAGCATCAAGTCCCCTTTATCCCATACGCCACAACCCCCTTACTCGGGTCTATGCTTCTGTCACTCAAGCAACCCACTATAAGCGAATCATGAACGTATTGCAACACCCTACAGCGGGAATCCCTCACGCTTGTGTGACACGGAGGGCACAATAGGACAGGACCAAAATAAAACATACAACTCGTACCAATCTAGATCATCAATCGACCCAAAGACAAACATATCTACTCAAAACATCATAGGATGGCAACACATCATTGGATCATAATATGTGGCATAAAGCACCATATTCAAGTAGGGATTACAGCGGGGTGCGGGAGAGTGGACCGCATAAAAGAGATGAGGATGGTGATGATGATGGTGACGTTGATGAAGACGATCACCATGGCGATGATTCCCCTCCCGATGGCACTCTAGCGCCACTGAGAGAGAGAAGGAGAGGTCCTCCCCCTTGTGCTTCCTCCTCCATGGCCTCCCCCTGGATGGGGAGAGGTTCCCACTCTGGTCCTTGGCCTTCATGGCGATGATGGCCCCTCCAGGATCCTCCTCCATGGCCTCCCCCTGGATGGGGAGAGGTTCCCCCTCTGGTCCTTGGCCTTCATGGCGATGATGGCCCCTCCAGGATCCTCCTCCATGGCCTCCAGTGATGATGGCCCCCTCCGGCAGGGTGCCAGAGAGGGCCTAGATTGATTTCTCATGGCTACAGAGGCTTGTGGCGGTGGAACTTCCAATCTAGGTTATTTTCCGAAGGTTTCTGTATTTATAGGAGGGAATAGCATTGATTTCAAGTCAGGGGGGTCTCCGGGCTGTCCACGAGGCAGGGGGTGCGCCCCAGGGTGGTGGGCGCACCCCCACCCTCATGGGCAGCCTGGGACTCTTCTGGCCCAACTCTTCCACTCAAGGGGCTTCTTTTGGTCCATAAAATTTCATCAAAAATTGGCACGTCAATTGGACTCCGTTTGGCATTCCTTTTTTGTAAAACTCAAAAACAAGAAGAAAACAGAAACTGGCACTGGGCTCTAGGTTAATAGGTTAGTCCCAAAAACATATAAAATAGCATATAAATGCATATGAAACATCCTAGATGGATAATATAATAGCATGAATACTTCATAAATTGTAGATACATTGGAGACGTATCAGCATCCCCAGGCTTAATTCCTTCTCGTCCTCGAGTAGGTAAATGATAAAAGAAATAATTTATGAAGTGTCAATGCTAGCAGGTGCACAAGTTTGATCAATGATAATTTCAATCACCTTTTCTAGCATCATTATATGTCATAACAGTAGCTCATCTCATAAAACTTTTCATGATCAAGTAACAAGCTATTCACATGTTAAAGTATAGATCATAAACTTTCTTGAAAACTAACAAACAGTTCTCTTAGCCATCAAACAATTGCAATTCATCTTATTTTCAGGAAGGGTCTATGTAAGAGCTTTGATTTAGCAAATCCCACATACTCAACTATCATATAGTCTTTCACAATTGCTAACACTCATGTGATATTTATGGGTTCAAAGTTTTAATCGGACACAAAGAAAGATAGGGGCTTATAGTTTTGCCTCCCAACCTTTTACCTTAAGGGTAATGTCAACAATAATACTTTATAAAAACCTACATCCAATTGGATATATATATCCGGATTGCTCCAACACAAAGTGCTTGCCAAAGGAAAAAGTGTAAAACGGAAAGGTGATGATCACCATGACTCTTGTATAAGGGTAGAAGATAAAAGTAAAAGATAGGCCCTTCGCAGAGGGAAGCAGAGGTTGTCATGCAATTTTAAGGTTGGATGCACAAAATCTAATGCAAAAGAACGTCACTTTATATTGCCTCTTGTGATAGAGACCTTTTTTATGCAGTATGTCGCTTTTATTTCTTCCCTATCACAAGTTCGTATAAAGCTTATTTTCTTCGCAATAATAGATCATACATATTTAGGGAGGAATTTTTATTGCACGCACCGATGACAACTTACTTGAAGGATCTTACTCAATCCATAGGTAGGTATGGTGGACTCTCATGGCAAAACTAGTTTAAGGGATGTTTGGAAGCACAAGTAGTATTTCTACTTGGTGCAAAGAATTTGGCTAGCATGAGAGGGAAATGCAAGCTCAACATGTTGGATGATCCAAGACAATATACTTTATTTCGGATATAAGAAAACATAACCCATTGCGTTGTCTTCCTTGTCCAACATCAACTTTTTATCATGTCATATTTTAATGAGTGCTCACAATTACAAAAGATGTCCAAGATAGTATATTTATATGTGAAATCTCTCTTCCTTCAATATTCTTTCATGAATTGTTCAAGTGACCAAATTCATCCATCACATAGATAGAGAGACAGATCTAGGACCACAGAAACATAACAGCAATATCATGGGTACAGAATCCTAGTCCACCTCTACCTAGTGACCTGAAAAGGATGGAAATTTGCCCTCCTCCTTGCCCAGTAGATGATATCATCATCACTAGGGTTGGAGCCAGGGGGAATGCCTCCAGGAACTGCTCTATGTCCTTGCGGTTGCGTGCTGCAAGGATCATCTCTGCAAGTTGCCTTCTCACCCTCCTCCTTGCATCTCTGCGCCTGGCTCCCCTGGGCACCTCTTCTTCTCACTACTAGAAAAAGGGATGCTAGTGGCGCACCTGTTTTCGCTGCTAATGGCGCACTACAGGTGCGCCACTAGCACCACGCCATTAGATTTTTTTTCTAATGGCGCACCTGTGGTGCGCCATTAGTATCTGGTATACTAATGGCGCACCGCGCACTGCTGGTGCGCCATTAGAATAGTCCACGGTGCGCCATTAGTATCTGGTATACTAATGGTGCACCACATAGAAGTGCGCCATTAGTAACAAAAAAAATTCAAATTTTTTTCAGAATTTTTTAAAAAAAAAATTCAAATTTTTTTTCAATTTTTTTTCGTTTTTTTTCTTAATCTCAGTTCACTATGGCTTAATCTCGGGTCAAATCACACTCCATGGTCAAACTTCCCAAAAGGTCACCCATCCTCACACTACTCCAGCCCAAGCATGCTTAACTTCAGAGTTCTATCCAACCCTAGCAACAGCTCACTTCACAGGCACTTGTTGATATATTTAGCATATCAATCCTATTATACCTTGTTGATGTTTAGGACTTTGTTCATGTTCATGACTATGATGAAATTTTGAAAAATATTTCAAACTTCCCGGTCATATTACGTATCATTTTTTGAAAAAAAATTCAAAAAAAAATTCAAAACCAATTTTTTTTCTGTTACTAGTGGCGCACCACATCCACGGTGTGCCACTAGTAAGTTTGAAATTTTTTGAATTTTTTTGCCTCTAGATCTTGAAAGCCCCGTAATTTTTTTTCTATTAGGTTTTTGGGGATTTTGAAAATGTTTAATGGGGTTCCCCGGTTAAATTTGGATGTAACTTTTCGAGTAGATGATTTTTCATATAAAAAACTTTTTCATCCGAGTTCGTATGCAAAAGTTATGCCCATTTTACAAATTTCCAGAGAGATTTTGCAAATAAAGTAGAAATTCATATTTGTAAATTTTCCCAACAACTAGACCACATATCACATGGGAAACTTATTTTTTTTTTGACATTTCCATCATTTTATTTTATTTTTTAAAAACTGAAAAGGCAATCCACAGGGGGGGTGCATTCGGTGTTGGGGCAAGTTAGTAATGGCGCACAATTGATATTTTTTTGATTTTTTTTTGAAAAAAACTTAGTTCTGGCGCACCAGTGGACAGTGCGCCATTACTAGTTAAAACTAGTAATTGCGCACCCGAGACATGGTGCGCCATTAGTAACAAATATTTTTTTTATTTTCTTTTTACTTTTTTTTCAAAACTACTAATGGCGCATGGCGGATATGGTGCGCCATTACTATGTCAACTAGTAATGGCGCACTATACAACGGTGCGCCATTAGTAACAATTTTTTTATGTTTTTTCAAAACTACTAATGGTGCACCAGGCACCAGGTGCGCCATTAGTAATATATTACTAATGGCGCACCAAGACATGGTGCGTCATTAGAATATAGTAATGGCGCACCACATGACAGGTGCGCCATTAGTGGCCATTCCATCTATAGCCCTTTTTGTAGTAGTGTCTCCATCTATCACCTCTCCAGGATCCATTTCTCCCTGGAATTCTAGGGTTTTCTTTGGCGGCTGGGGTGGAGAAGGGTGTGGGGGAGGGGGGATTGACTGCGCTCTCTGCCAAGGGGGTGGGCTTTATAGAGTACTAAAGGTTGGTGGTAGGTAGGCACAGGAGTAATAAACCAGCCCAGTACTATGCCCAGATTGTATACATAATAGTTTTAGGCCCAAAAATAAACTAGTACAACATTGCTACTTTCAGGAAATAAAACATTTCTTCACTGCATTACTTAAGATAGATAGATTCTTAACGGTACAATAACATAAGTCAAACTTAGCAAAGGTTCTCAAAGTCTATCACCACTCCAGTTACCATAACTTAAACAGTTCGTCTAGGACTGCACAAAATAAACTCCTACCATGATCTTGCAAGGCCTGTTATATGTGTAGGCCACCTTACTTACTTAACCACCATTGTCATCATCTTCAAGCCTCTAGTATGGCCTTGATTTGCTCAAGCTTTTCCTTGCTCCCATGGCCAACATTCAGCAGATCAGCAACTACTTTCTCAAGCTCTTTCTTCTCTTGTGCAAGAAGATCCCTGTCCACCTTGATCTCTTTCATAGCCTTCCTGGTGTTCTGAATTATCTCTGCCTGGGACTGAAGGATACACTTATGTTCTTTTCCTAGCCTTAGCTTCTCCATCTTCATCTCCAGCTCTAGCTCTTCCTTCTTCTTCTCATATTTCTCAGCATCCATTGCTTGCTGGTAGTCAATCTTGCCAACACCATCCTGCCAGTCAAACATCTTGCTAACATCATCAACCATTTTATGATACTCAGTGCAGAGATGATCATACTCCTTCTTCAACTTGGTAATCTCATCCTCATATGCATGCTTGTCTTGAATCCTTCCAAGGTTTTGATCATGGAACATTTCCCACAGCTTGATGAGGCAGTTCTTAAGTGCATCAGGCCAGACAGGATCAATCCACTGAACTACACCACAACTCACACCTCCCTGCAGTTTGATCAGACAACACATACTTCAGAAAATGCATAACTCAATCACTTACTTTGTGCAAACTAAAAAATACCTACACATTAACTGAATCCACCTACACATTAACTGAATCCACATACAAATTAACTGAATCCACCCAGCATAACTGAATCCAGCCAGCATAACTGAATCCAACCATTATACTAAATTACTCACCTGAACAGGGCATCCATAGAACCTCCTCCAAGTGTTAGCACCTTCAAAAGCAACACACTTCCTAGGCTTCATCTGGTGCAGTGCACTTGGCAACTTCCTCCATGGGAGCACCACACCAGAGTGGCTCAGGGATGGTGTCAGGTGTGTCCTACATGTAGTACAAGGTAGATCAGAACCAATGCATCAACTAGTTCAACTTGAGTCAAGCTTTGCCTTGCTCAAGGTCAGATCAGATTTACAAGGTAGATCAGATCAGACATCACAATGCCATCCATACCCTAGATCAAAACTAACACTTAACCAATGCAAATGAATCCATCCATTCAAATATGCAGCTCATCAACCCTCATTCCAAAATCGATTCAACACTAACCCTAACCCTAGATAATGACAGAGAGGAGGAGGATGAGGCTTACAAAGTACTCTATGTCCATCAGGTTGCCCCCCATGCTGTTGTCGTCGGAGCTCTCATCCCCATCATTCCAAGAAGGCATCCTAGCCGGCGACGAGGAACTGAGGTGGTCGGCGACGATGGCGAGCTCGACAAGGGGAAAC
>NC_057801.1:61020817-61033070 GCF_018294505.1 Triticum aestivum | reverse complement strand
GGGGGCAGATCCGTTTTTACCTGGTCGGGACGGCTCGTGCGCCCTAACGGCCGTCACCCACGCGCCGTGAGCCCTGCAGCCGACAAAACCCTGCCGGGCGAGCCCCACATGTCATAACCCCACTTAAAACGTAACCATTCGGCCACTTGGGTTTTTTGGAACAGCCCGCCATTTTTGTGGTAGTTTTTTGGAAAATTAAAAAAAAAAGTGATAATTTTTCGGAACGATAGCCCGTAATGTGGTAGTTTTTTGCTATTCACTCTGATTTGCCCATCATTGTCTCAATGGCAGGCCCTGGGCCCGCCCGGCAGCCTCTCGGAGAGGGGGGGTGGCAAATTATCAAATGAAGAAGTAAAGTGGAGAAAAATTGTATGAGACTGGGTCTCCTACCGAGACTGATGAGACCCATTCGGATGGATGCCACATGGCCACCTCAATCTCAAAGTACGAATCCCACCAGCCATGAGTTTTTAATCTCAACTATCCATTCCCATGTGCGTATGGTAAGCTGCGGCCGGTTGACATATACATACGAAACTACCCGATCGATATAATTAGGGTCGCTCCTCCGCGCCCAACGGCCTGGTCACCGGCGGCCGCGCGGCACCATGCTACGTCTTCTCATCCATCACCGCGCCGAACGACCTCCTCGTTGACTTGGGCGCACGCATGTTGTTGGCCGTGCGGACTCCTCTTCCATGGCGGCCGTGCGCCAAGACATCGTCGCGGCCAGCGAAACCATGCGCCAAGACATCGTCACCCGTGGCGGAACGACGCTGGTGAACTGCATGACACTCGAAGAGGAGTCCTGATAACGACTGTATTTGTACATGCCTACAGCGCGCGATTCGTGGGCACTCATGAACTTTTGGTGTGCACATCAAGCCAAGGAGTTCGCCGGCGACGTAGTGAGCGACTTCTGATGTGCACAAGCTAGAGGACTCAAAATCAAGTCAACGAGGACAACGTCGAGTGTCATGCAGTTCGCCGGCGTCGTGAGCGAGTGCATCAGCATGGAACGGTTCGATGCGTCCTGACGTACACCCACCGTCGATGAGGAGCTAGCTGGTTCCGCCAGCTGCGACGACGTGTCGGCCCTGTTAGACTGTATATGTATACGTAGACTTGTGTATACGTCTTGTATTTGTACTTGTATCCTTTGGTACTTATATATAATGAGATAGCCGCACCCCCAAGGGTGTCGAGCAGTTGCCCCAATATCCTGGTTTTACATGGTATCAGACTAGGGTTTCCCGTTTTCCGCTGCACCCCTTGCGCCGCCGATCGCTGCCGCCGCCTCGCCCGATGGCCTCCGCTAACTCTGTCGCCGCCTCGGCTTTCTCCCCTGCTGGCGCGCCGGTCGCCCCCTCGTCGCCCTTCCTCGCGTCCCCCCCGCTCGCCACGGCCTGGCGGCAGCCGCCGCTGCCCGCCGAAGGCCATCTGCAGGGCGGGCAGGAGCAGGGCGGGCCGGGCCTTCCCCAGCCGCCGATCGCTGCTGGCGGCGCCTCGCCCTCGACCTTCGCCTTCGCGCCGCCACCTCTTCGCGGCTCTGCACTGTCCGCCTACGGGGTGGCTCCCCCCAACCCTACGGAGCCCCTCCGCCCTACTATGGCGCGACCCAGCCCTACGCTCTGTGGTACGGCGCCGCGCCACCGATATCTTCCGCCTGGCCGACGCCTCCGTCATCACAGATGGCGTCGTCTCCCTATGGCGCGGCCTACGGTGCCGCGCCCGCCGTGTCTTCGGTGGCCCCGCCTGGTCCGGTCGATGCCCCTGCTGGTCCTGGCTACGAGGCGTCCTTGGCTCTTGCTCCCCATGATGTGCAGAACATGGGTCCCCCTGCGGGTTATGCTCCGGTGCCATCGCCGTTCTACTTCTCGCATCTCCTTCCGGTGAAGCTTACACCGGACAACTACCTGTCTTGGCGGGCGCAGGTGCTACCTCTCCTACGGAGTCGCTACTTGGAGGGCTATGTTGATGGCTCCATCCCGTGCCCGCCGCCGTATCACCCGGCTCATCATGTGTGGGTGGCTCAAGACGAGGCGATACTTTCGGCCATTCAGTCCTCGCTAACTCCGAGCGTGTCGTCACTTGTCATCTTCGCCGCGACATCTCGGGAGGCTTGGTCTGCACTTCACAGCAGTTTTGCCTCTCAGTCTCAGGCGCGTGCTCACTCTATCCGCACTGAGATGGGAGAGACCAAGCTTGGTGGCCTCACCATCAAGGAGTACTTCAACAAGATGTCAGGTCTTGCAGACACGCTGGCCTCCATTGGCTAGCCCCTTGGAGATGAGGACTTCACCACTCATGTGCTCAATGGCCTCGATGATGACTATGACAATCTCATTGAGAACGTCCATGGGCGCGAGGCGCCTCTCCCGCCGCGGGAACTGTATGCGCGGCTCCTTGGTCGCGAACAGCTCATCAAGGCGCGTCGATCTACTCCGAGTTTTGCCTCTGCTAACGCCGCAACCCGTGGCAAATCGTAGAAGCCGTCGCTCCCTACCAAGCCGGCGGTTCCATCTCAGCCCTCACGGGGCGCCGCGTCGTCCATCACAGGCGGATCACGGTCGGTGGCTTGCTGCCCCAGTTGTGGTGCTCAGCAGGCATGCCAACTGTGTGGGATTGAGCGCCACGTAGCTTCTCGCTGTCATCGCCGCTACAAGCAAGATTTCCTTGGCCTCGGAAACAATGGCAAGGGGAATGAAAAACAGGCGGCCGCTGCGGTGGTGGGTCATGAGCACGGGCGTACTACATCCTACTCGATTGATCCCTCGTGGTACATGGACACGGGAGCTACCAACCACCTCACCAATGACATGAGCAAGCTTTCAGTCCAGGAGCCATATCGCGGTCATGATCAGGTGCACACCGCCAACGGAGCAGGTATGCACATCTCCCATGTTGGTCAGGCATCCCTTCTTGCACACAATTCACGAAAACTGCATCTGTCTAACATCCTTTGTATTCCCACTGCTTCGCGTAGTTTGTTGTCTGTTCCATAACTTACTCGTGACAATAATGTCCTTGCTGAATTTCACCCTTTTCGTTTCTTTATCAAGGATCGAGACACGAGGGCCGTCCTGCTTAGCGGTCGTCTTCGCCGTGGCTTGTATGCACTTGACGCGCCAACCGCACCGCCCATGCAGTTTTCTCCTCAGGCGTTCAGTGGTGTTCGTGTCTCGCCTACACATTGGCACGCGCAACTTGGTCATCCTGCCGCTCCCATAGTCCGTCATGTGTTGCATCGTCATGAGCTACCAGTTGTGTCAAATAAAACTGCTGAAACTATTTGTGATGCCTGTCAGCAGGGCAAGAGTCACCAACTCCCGTTTTCAGAGTCTAGTCGTGTTGTGAAACATCCTCTTGAGCTTATTTTTTCCGATGTATGGGGTCATGCCCAAACGTCTGTTAGTGGCCACAATTATTATGTCAGTTTCATTGATGCTTACAGTCGGTTTACCTGGCTCTATCTTATTAAGAAAAAATCTGATGTGTTTGATGTGTTTATCCAGTTTCAAGCACATGTTGAGCGTCTCCTTTGCCAGAAAATTATTCATGTCCAAAGCGACTGGGGGGTGAATATCACAACCTCAACTCATTCTTTAACAAGCTTGGGATTGCACACCGTGTGTCTTGCCCCCATACGCATCAGCAAAATGGGACTGCCGAACGTAAGCATCGTCACCTCGTAGAAACTGGCATCACCTTATTAGCTCATGCCTCCGTACCTTTTAGGTTCTGGAGTGATGCTTTCTCCACTGCCTGTTTTTTGATCAATAGGCTGCCTTCACGACTACTGAATATGAAAACTCCACTTGAACTCTTGCTCAATGAAATCCCAGACTACACCTTTCTCAAAGTCTTCGGGTGTGCCCGTTGGCCTCATTTGCGTCCATATAATAAACATAAGCTAGAGTTTCGGTCGAAAAAGTGCGTCTTTCTTGGGTATAGTTCCCTTCACAAAGGGTACAAATGCCTACATGTTCCCACCAATCGCGTTTACATTTCTCGTGACGTTGTTTTTGATGAGAATGTGTTTCCCTTTCGTGCACTTCCGAATACCTCTATCACTCTTATGCCAGACGCTTCTTCTACCACACCTGTGCCTGATCAATTTGTGGATGTTGCATATGCTCCTGTGTTGCTCCCTAACCATGATGCAGGTGTTGGCCGTGGCGCTCGTCTCGAGCTTCTTGAGGAACAGGCACCGGCGCGTCCAGAGGACGATCGCATGCATGGGGCATGCATACCGGGCGGTACTCCGCAACCCGCGAGAGCTGCGCCCGCAGCTTCCTCGCGGGCATCACCCGACGCCGCCCCGCGAGCGTCGCCCTCGCCCGCCTCGTGTGAGTCGCCCGAGCCGGCCTCGCAGGAGGTCGCTCCTGGGCCGGCCACGCCAGGCTCGCATGGGCCGGCTTCGTCTCCCGATGGGCCGGCCACCCCAGGCTCGCCCGCTCCTTCAGCACCCAGTGGCTCCGGCGTGGGCCTGGGTGACGTGGCCGTGTCGGGCGTCACACCGCCCGCCTCTCCGACGCCCAGTGGCTCTTGCGTGAGTCTTGGCGACTCGGGGTCGCTTCTTTCGTCGCCTGCATCAAACCCTGCGTCGCCATCACAACCTGCTGCTCCTCGACATCGCACGCGCAGTCAGACAGGTGTTTTTCAGCCTAAGATCCAGACCGATGGGACTGTCGCGTGGCTCGCCGCGTGCATGGCTCATGCTGCTGAGGATCCCACTGCTGAGCCTCGCCATTTTCAGGCTGCACTAGGCATTCCCCACCGGCGTGCCGCGATGGAACAGGAGTTTCAAGCGTTGCTGAAGAATGACACCTAGCAGCTTGTTCCTCCAGTATCTGGGGTCAATATCATTGACTCTAAGTGGGTGTTTAAAGTTAAACGACACGCTGATGGCTCCATCGAGCGTTACAAGGCAAGGCTAGTGGCTAAGGGCTTCAAACAGAGGTATGGTCTTGACTATGAAGACATGTTCAGTCCATTTATCAAGCCCACTACCATTCGTCTGCTACTATCCCTTGCTGTTACTCGAGGGTGGTTTCTCCGTCAGCTTGATGTGCAGAACGCTTTTTTGCATGGAGTTCTGGAGGAGGAGGTTTATATGCGTCAGCCACCAGGGTTTGTGGATCCTGCACGTCCTAATCATCTCTGTCGTCTTTTTAAGGCGCTCTATGGGCTTAAGCAGGCTCCCCGTGCCTGGCATGCACGTCTTGGTTCGGTTTTGCGAGCACTTGGGTTCATTCCCTCTACTGCTAACACATCACTGTTTCTTCTTCAACGCCCTGAGGTTACGATGTATTTACTGGTCTATGTTGATGATATTATTCTCATCAGTTCCTCAGATGTTGCGGGAGATCGTCTTGTGGCTGCGTTGAGTGGTGATTTTGCTGTCAAGGATCTCGGTGCTCTGCACTTCTTCCTTGGTCTGGAGGTTTCACGGTCTTCTGCTGGAGTCACTCTTACTCAGAAGAAGTACGCTCTGGATTTGTTGCGTCGTGCTGGTATGCTGCAGTGTAAACCTGTCACTACTCCTATGTCTGCCACTGATCGGTTGTCTGCTTTTGATGGAGACCCTCTCTCCCCTGATGATGCCACTGAGTACCGCAGTCTTGTTGGAGGCCTGCAGTATCTTACTATCACCAGACCAGATGTCTCTTATGCAGTCAATCGTGTCTGTCAGTTTCTTCATGCGCCCACAACATCCCATTGGTCAGCTGTGAAGCGCATTCTGCGTTATGTATGTCTCACTGCATCTCATGGTTTGCTCCTCCAGCGTGCGCCGTCTTATGAGATCTCAGCCTTCTCAGATGCAGACGGGGCTGGTAGTCCTGATGACCGGCGATCCACGGGGGGTATGCAGTGTTTCTTGGCCCCAACTTGATTGCCTGGAATGCTCGCAAGCAGGCTACGGTGTCTCGCAGCAGCACAGAAGCCGAGTACAAAGCAGTTGCTGATGCGACAGCTGAGATCATTTGGGTTCAGTCCTTGCTGAGAGAGTTGCGAGTCCCTTCGGTTCATTCTCTAGTGCTTTGGTGTGATAACATTGGTGCTACATACTTGTCATCTAATCCAGTGTTTCATGCTCGGACAAAACATATTGAGGTTGATTATCACTTTGTTCGAGAGCGTGTTGCACAGAAGCTGCTTAGCATCAAGTTCATATCATCAAAGGATCAACTTGCTGACATCTTCACGAAGCCTCTTCCACAACCACAGTTTGTAGGCTGCAGGCGCAATCTTAACTTAGTTTGTACTTCAGGCCACAGTTAAGATTGAGGGAGGATGTTAGACTATATATGTATACGTAGACTTGTGTATACGTCTTGTACTTGTACTTGTACCCTTTGGTACTTATATATAATGAGATAGCCGCACCCCAAGGGTGTCGAGCAATTGCCCCAATATCCTGGTTTTACAGGCCCGCCGTCGAAGAGGAGTAGGCACGGGGGTGGACACGGTCCGGGCCGGTTCGGTCCCTGACCGAGCCACCATTTGGACCGGCCGCCGGCGGACCAGACCGGACCGGACCGAGCAACACGACGGTCCTCTTTTCCTGGACCGGACCGGCGGCGGTAAAGCTCGGGCCGGACCGAGAGGACCGACGGTGCCGGCGAGGTCGTGACCACGGCAGCCGCGAGAGACGACTCCTGCGAGCTCCTGGACACGGTCGAGAACGATGACAGTTCAGCAGCAACTGGACGCGGTGGCGCTGGCCGGGCCGCGAGTTTTACATGCGCACGTTTGGTGTTTAGCAGTTTTTTCGCTACATGCAAGCAATTTAACGCGTGCATGGCCAACGATTTTGTGCGTACTGGCCTTGCCGTGATTAGAGGATCAAGTTTTACATGGGGTTAGTCGTGGGATGACGCCGTAATTGACTGATCAATCCTCGTTTATCTGGTCAACGAAAAGAAGGAAAGAAAGAAACGGCCCACGATTTTCTGTGTGCGGGTGGGTAGCCACGATCACGCGAACAACTACTGTTGTTGTGGGCTTCTTCATCAGGGTCTGCCCGCTGTTGAAAATACTAAAGATTCTGACGAAACTGAACCATGATTGCACACGTACAGATTTGGTAAGCCTCTAACATAGGAATAGGTGTTTCGTTTTGTTTTCTGTTCGATTGAATAAAAGGAAACAACATTGCGGAATAAAGGGAAACGGCAGCGTGGAGTTAGTCGTGGGATGGTGCCGTGATTATCGGATCTAATCCCGTTTCTGTTCGACTGAATAATAGCAAAGAAACTTCAGCGCGTGACCAGTCTTCTACCTCTTGCCCCTATCTCTTCATCAATTGACTGAGTTACACTTGATTCTGGTCAACAACGACGGGCGGGGCATGGCCAGTGCGTCGCCAGCGGCTGCTGAGACGTCGAGGAAAGATCTGCAGTTTCGGTCCGCTCGGTGGTCGGACCAGTTAAAGACCGGACCGGACCGAGTAAATTTCGGGCTGAAATTTAAGGACCGGACCGGCCAGTTTCTTGAACGGGCTAGGACCGATCGGTCCGGTCTAGAACGGGCCACGAGCGGGCCGAAAAGCCCGCTCGCTCCGTCCAGCCTGACGGCCGGCAACATGGCGTGCGGCCAGCATGGTCGAGCGGCGACGAGGTTATTCGGCACGGCCATGGACGAGAAGACATAGCCAGGGCCCGCGTGGCTGCCAGCGAGGACGAGAGGAGCTAACCCTAATTAACTCGATCCGGAAGTTGCCTACGTACATGTCAACCGGGCAGTTTACCATACGTACATGGGAATGAGCAGCTGGTATTGAAAACCGATGGCAGATGGGAGTGGTGCTTTAAGATTGTGGCAGCCATGTGGAATCCATCCGGATGGGTTTCATGGCCTCAGAATGAGACCCGGTCTCATACAATTTTTCTGTGGCAAAAGATCCAATTTCTCCGTGTCCTACCTCGCAAGACAAGGCGGTGAGGTGACAGCTCCTTAAAGATAGAATAATGTTCTATCCGACTAGCCCTATTTTGGTGATGTGTCTAGCGTCGTCGAAGGGCATGGAGGTGTGTGTCTCTTATGAATCTCGCAGGAATATATTGGAAGTTCTCCTGAAAAAAGTATTAAAACAAACAATATGGGGAGTCCCCCTTTTCGAAAAAAAAACAAAAAAAACAATATGATGCGGCGTTAACTTGTGCTAGAGACATGTCATTTTGAATTTTTGTTGACACAGAGAATTACAGAGAGAATACAAATGGCTGAAAAGGAGAAAGCTCACGCCCCTGAACTCGACGGTGCTAAAGACACGTCACATATGCATGACGTCGAAACAAAGTTTCCATTTGATTTTTATTTTGTGAAATTCGAGCGAAGTTTCAAAAAATCGCATAATTAAAATCTGTTTCGTTGGAATCCAAAATAACCAACACGAAATCGTCATGCTAGGGTAAAACGAGCAATATGATCTGACGTAACTTTGGGCTAGAGACATGTCATTTTGAATCTCTGTTGACACGAAGATGACAGAGAGAAAACAATTAGCCGAAAAGGAGAAATCTCACGTCCATGAACTCACCAAAGTGCTAAACTAAAGACACGCGTAACACATGCATGCCACCAAAAATTTTCTTAGATTATTGATTTCTTCATCGTTCCAGCGAAGTTTACAAGACAGCAGGAGCAGTCTTGGCGCGCTTGAGCGGAGAGCAGCAGCAGGCGGTTACCCCCATGGGCTGCACGTCGGCCAACGCCATGTAGCAGCGTGCTCTCGACTTCTCCCCGCACAGCTTCCGGCAGTGCCTCAGGTTGCAGTCCGGCCCCGAGATAGGCGGAAAGCATCTCTCTCCCTCTGCATGCCAAAAAGATAGAGATACCACGGGGTAACTATATGCATCATCCTTCAGAGTTTGATACAAAATGCATGTGAATTTATCAAGTGATTAAAAGAGGAGATTGGTGGTGGGTGTGATTGCATGTGAATTACCGTCTGCGAGGCAACATGTGGAGAGGACGGCGGCCATGACAGCGAGGGCGGCCAAGATCAGCGCGGCGGTGTTCCTCTTGAAGATCGCCATGAGGATGAGTGATGGCTGGTCCTAATTCTCTTTTCTTCTCTCTTGTTTTTCTTCTGAATCTGAATTGAGTGATGTGGTGTGTACCCTGGCGTCAGGCTATTTATAGAGAGGTCGATTTATACACCTTGTGGAAATATATGGAAAAATAATTACGCCGAGATATATGCCATAAATGAGCAGGCTATACCACTGCGGCTAATTGATACTATAGTGCGTACAAATAAAATTAATGAGACTTTATATGGAGATTTTATATATTGAGATGCTGGAGGCCAACCAAATCAATTATTATTGAGATTACCATACAAGAAACGAGAATATTTTGATTTATTACAGCAAATTGATACAGTAGTATGTTTTGTTTTGGCCTATTCTTTAATACGATATATGGCCATCATTTTTTTCCTCCAAAATATCTTGTTTTATGAAAAATACTCCCTCCGTCTCATAATATAAGAACATTTTTTTACACTACACTAGTATAAAAAACGTTCTTATATTATGGGACGGAGGGAATAAGAATTAAATATTATGAAAATATATTTCATGCTATACGTAGTAGCATCAATTGATGATATCGATGTTCATAATTCTTTCTCAACTGATACGCAAACATAAGCGCATCAATTCTAAGATGATTTTGAAACCGGTGAAGTAACTAATCCTCGCCTGTATGTTGTATTCAAATCTTAATTGGAACCTTATTTTAGAAACACCGAGTACAGTGTAAAATGTGCACATGCGTGTACATTGCCACACCACACACACACACACACACTGACACACACACCGTTTACTGGAAATCAGAGTCACGGAACTTCAAGATTGATGAATTCGTCACATGCACCTCGCTATCGAGGGGAATGCCCCCTCTCATCAGAAGAACATTCTGCCTCAACAAGACACACATGGTGTCAACATTGAGTTTGATATGTGGTGGATAGGGTTACAACCACCCTCGTAACCATTCAAGCACATGTCAAACCTTGAGGCTAAAGGTTATACTTTTTAATATTGACAATGATAGTTCTAGTGCAGTTGGGACCACGTTAGCAACCATTAAATAAAAATGAACCATCAAACTGAAAAATGACAACTTTTACATGCAGTCCTCTCTCTCTCTCTCCCCGACATCTTTTTGTACTCCCTTTGTATCTTAATATAAGATGTTTTTACAGTCTAATTCAAACTACAAAAATGTATTATATTAAGGTACAAATGTACTATTTGATTGCCCTTATGATATTGTGCTAATTAACGTCATTGCCTACTTGCCAACCTGCCCTCGAAAAAACTGTTGAACGCCCCGGGTGGCACCTTGCACCATCCTAAATGTGTTTCTTTATTCTATCTTTTCTAATTTTGTCGTATGACTGATGCAATGATCATTGTGTCTCAAGATATACGGAACTCGTTAAAGCTAATAGCGAGCACATTGTTGTGGTGATATAATACATACATTAATACAATACACAAATCTTTGGTTGACAGGTCATAAATAGGGACACCGTTAACAAATAAAGACTACGTATTTAGAGGTGTACCAAGATTGCTTATTGTCATCTTTCACTGCTTCTTAGCTCGATCGCTTCAACGGCATTTATAATTAAGCAACAGGGCAGCAGCAGGTCTTTTTGTCGAGGCAGACGGCTCCGGGGAGCGGCTGGATGCAGAACATCTTGCACCGCTCCTCGGTGCAGTTCGGGAAAGACCTCGCGTAGCACTTCGCCGGCACCGGGAAAGCGGTGGGCTTATCCTTCTGCATGCGCACAAACAAAAACGGTAAAATATTACTCCCTCCGGTCCTTTTTAGTTTACATATAGGATTTGTCTGCAGTCAAACTTCCTAAAATTTGACCAACTTTATAGAAAAAACTATTAACACTCACAATACAAAATCAATATAATTATATGCATCATGAATTCAATTTTCATATTGTATAATTTTAATATGGTAGATGTTGATATTTTGTCATATAAATTTGGTCAAAATTGACTAAGTTTGACTTCAGACAAATCTTAGATGCGAAGTAAAAAGGACCGGAGGGAGTATGAGTTCCGGATCATTCGCTCTATCTCAACGCCGCCGCGAATAAATGGCAAAATTAATCAACTGACCGTGTTGCGGGCGTCGCACGAGGAGAGGAGAAGGGTGGCAGCCATGACCACCATGAGGGCGGCCACGACGAAGCTGAGGGAGCCCGTGTTCTTCTTCAGCATCGCCATGGCGTGCAGAGGAGGCTAAGCTACACTTACGTACGTACTACAGTTGTTGCCTTCGTTGTGTGTTCATATAGGAGTATTGTTCGTGTCGCTCTTCTCTCTGTATATATTAGGCTAAGAGTTCTACTCGATCTGTATCATGAGCATGGCATGTTGCCTAGCTGTTCCTTCCAAGTTTCAATCACCCTCACATCAAATGCATGATCCAAATCAGTTTTTTCTTAGAACAGTGATCCAATCTGGAGAGCTCCTAACCGGTGCTTATAGCGCCTGAAAGGCAGGCTGGCCCATGTAGCTCTCGGTCGTTAGTCAATTTCGTTAGTTTTTTCATCGGCTTGTACACTTCAGTTCGGCTCTTCCTGTCTCCTCGACAAAGGAGAAAACCGGCTCTCGTATTCTTTATGTTGAAATGATTGAACAAATAGAAGAAAACATTGATTCTCACAATGTTAGCGAGTTTTAAAACTCCATAAATTTGAAAAAAGTTCACGATGCCGAAAAAGGTTTGTGAATTTGAAAAAGTTCCAGAATTCACAAATGTCTACGAAAGCTAAAAAATGCATGAATTCAACAAATAATTATGAATCGGAAAATCCTACGAAGTCAGAAACAATTCACAAATTCGAATGAAGTTCATGAATTCAAAAATGTTTGCGAATTCAAAACTAGTTCACGAATTTGAAAAATTATGCGAAGTCAAAAAAAGTTCGCGAATTAAATAAATGTTCACTAAATTTGAAATGGGCCGTGGAATTTCAAATTGTTTGCAATTTTTATAAAAGTTCGTGAATTTGAATAAAAAGTTCATCAAATTAAAGAGAAAATAAAGAAAAAGAAAAAAGAACAAAAAAACGATGGAAAACTAGAAGAAATTGGAAAAAAAGAAGAAAAATCATCGCAAGCTTGCCTAAGAAGCTTTCCAAACCTTCCGCGATGAATGAAGTGTAGTACCTAAATCGGCTGAAAGCCCTATAAACGATGCCTTA
>NC_057801.1:61016634-61020345 GCF_018294505.1 Triticum aestivum | reverse complement strand
AACTCAAGGCCTATCTTGCCCAGTTCTGACCTTGAAGCTAACCTGGCATTCGGCTTGCTCTAACAGGCTGGATCAGTAAACACCAGTTGCTCAAATGTCCCGACGCGTGCGGCATCCCATGTGCAAATCCTACATGTCACTCAGTGCAGCAAAGTCGTTGAACTGCACAGGAAAACGACCCTAGAGACAAGAGATGGGACGACCCATATTGAGCACAATCATTGAATCCGTTTTGTCTATTTTTTTCTATGTATTTTTATATTTTTTTCTATTCTTCACTTTTAAAATTTTCACAAATTCAAAGAAAGATCTCAGTTTTAGAAAATTGTTTGTGTTTTTCCAAGAAATCACAAATTTGAACATTTTTAAAACTTTTCAAAAAAGTTCCATATTTTCAAAAAAAATCTTCTTGTACGAAAGGATGTTTGCAACTTTATAAAAAAAATTAAACGTGTTTCATTTTTCTAAATTTCTTGACGTTTTACAGAAATTTTCACACATTTAAATTTTTTTCAAATTTTCAAAAAATGTTAAAAGTTTTGATTTTTTTTCGTTTATCTCCGAAAAGCGTTTGCAATTTCAAAAAATATTCGAAAAAATGATTTCTGATTTTTTTTAAAAAATTTGCTAATTTTTAACAAAATTCTAATTTTCAAAAAGTGTGCTCAAATTTTCAAAAAAGTCACACATCTTAACATTAAATTTCCCATGTTTTTTTTAATCGAATGAAAATACTGAAAAACGGACCACAACTATGGCAATGGGCCGCCCGTAGCGAGCCCTACCACGGCTCGCCAACAAGGACGACGCGTATTGCGCCGGCCCAGTAGCTGTGGCTCGCGTGCTATGATAATGTTACTTTTTCTATTTTGTTTTTTCTTCCATTTTATTCATTTTTTGCTTTATTTTACTTTTTTATATTCAGAAATATTCTCTCTCTAATATAGCGGCGGTGACATCGAAGGAGAAACCCTAGCAGACAGTGGTATTGGGGGTCAAAGGGTGGGGAAGAGAAGTGATGACCTAGGTGGGAGGGAAGTGTGGCTGGCCAGGGTTGGCCGCACCCCAGATCTGCAAGCTCTCTGCTTTTGAGAGGGAGGTTTGGACTTGGCCAGGGAGAAAATGCCCGAAATTTCGCGCACTTTCTCGCTGCATGTAATGTCTCACTCTCGCTAATAAGTGGGCCTAGTGTGTGCAAAACTAAATAAATGGCGCAGGGAAGCAAAACATATGCCGCTCTGGCTACCAACCTTAGGTGAATTTGTTCCAAATTATTTCTTTTTGCTAGAAAATGATATTTCCCTAGGGTATACTGTTCATGCCTTTTCTTTCCCTTGAGGAGGCCAATGAGCTCTAGGTAAAGACCTTTGCCCTAGGTAAAATGGTAGTTTTTAGTAGTGTAAATCATACCTGACCAAACGGCCCGGCACGGCCCGGCCCATCGTAATCATGCCTGGCCCGGCATGGCTCGCCAGGGCACGATTACTATACGGGCCGTGCCGTGCCGGCCCACGTGCTGCGCCCCCAGGCCCAGTCATGGCCCAGTTAGTAAATGGGCCAACACGTTGGCCCGTTTAGCACGGTGGGTCGCATATTTTTAGCCTGTTATTTGACGCACTGAGCGTTTTAGCCTATTTTTACATGTTGAGCCATATATAGATGTATAAAAATTAGAAAAAGTAATCGGGCCGTGCCATGCCGGCCCGCATGCCCAGCCTCCAGGCCCAGGCATGACCCAGGGCGTGTCGCGTGCCTGGCCCGGCCCGTTTAGCCCGTGCCGTGCCTGGCCCAAGGCGGGCCGTGCCGGCGTGCTCACGGACCGGCCCAAACAACCCGGCCCATTTGGCCAGCTATAGTGTAAATGTGTTTCTTTATGCTAGATTTCCTAATTCTGTTTTATAATCAATGCAAGGATCACTCTAGTCACAAGTTACTTACTTATATATTGACCAATGCATATATTCTCTGCATATATGGAGCTAATTAATGTTGATATGTCATATGCTAGTGAGTGCATTGTTGTGACGATATAATAGAATTAATACAAACATATATCCTTGTCTAAGATTTGACTGATATATTTTGCTTGCAGGAACTAAATTAATGGTTGAAAGTTCATGTAGAACGTGAAACATTGCTATTTTTATTGTAAATTAAGGTTATATGTAATTTATATCCCCTCCCCAAATAGAATAAACTAAGTATCAATCCTTGTTGATGAAATTATTGAGGGGCTAAATAGTAACATCATTAACGGATGTGTGTTGGAAGGGAAGCGTACAGAGACTTGCATTCTGGGTGAAGTTTAAAACAGTAAGAGAACTTGCTGGCATGTTCATGTTCATCTAGTTGATAAACAACAAACTTGTATGCAAAATGCTGTCAACACCCAGGTATCACACCATGTTTGTTCAACCTCCGTTACTTTTGATATGTCTCCACATACATGAATGAATGAGACACACAATGATAAAATCATTAAAAATATGGCCAACAAAGCTGTTTTACAAAGGTTTTAGAAAGAGTCTGATCTCTTGCTTATATTATTGACATCTCCATTTTCTCATAGGCAACGGACAAAAACAGTTGTTGTTATTGCAGAAGGCCGCGGGGACCGGCAGCATGTCGTCGCCACCGCAGAACTTCTTGCATCGCTCGTCGCTGCAGTCCGGGAAGTGTTTGGAGTAGCACGAAGCAGGCAGGGGAAAAGCACAGGGCTCAACCATATGCATACACATGTAAATAAAGGAATGATAAAAATTTGCACATATTAGATGTTTAATCTGAAAAAAATGTACTCCAACTTCCGATCTCAACGACGACGACATTACAAATTAGATATAGCAATTTCGCACGAGGAGAAAAGAGGGGTGGCAGCCATGACCACCATGAGGGTGGCCACGAAGCAGCACAGGGCGCTCTACACTTCCGTACTATTGTTCTTTTCTCTGTGTTGTTGCTTGAGATTCGTTGTGTTGTTTATATAGACCCGTAATTACATTGGTGTGCCTGCCTAGCCAATTATAAGTATGAATTAAATGTTTTAATTAATGCTTTAGTTCAAGTAAGATATATATACACAGCGAGCGGATCAATCCCAGTCGAAAACCCACGCATTGCTCCCACTCCCACGACTCCTCGTGCCCACCAACTAGTCTCCCCCCACCTTCTTCCCCTTCCCCACTGCAGCACCTCCCTCCCACCGCCGCACCACCTGATGAAGCTATGTACCTAGGGTAGGGTCATGGACCTGCCCAAACTACCCTCCCCAAGGACATCTCTAGAAGAAACCACCTGTCAATCGACTCAGAAGTGTTCCACTCAACGGACTCGAAGACACTCGACCATGAAGCCAACCACTCGACAGCCAGGAGATCTAAAGTCACTCTGCATGCAAATGGTCGGTCATTGAGTAGCTTTTATGGTCATCATAGCACTTTATTTGTGGTGTTACCAGTAACGCCCGATCTTAATGTACCTTAAACCCTACATAACTGAGGGCCGGAGGGGTCTGGCAAACTCTATATAAGCCACCCCCCTCCTCAGTGTAAAGGGTTCGCACCCCTGTAACTCATACACACATAATCCAGTCGATCGCCTCCGGGCTCCGAGACGTAGGGCTGTTACTTCCTCCGAGAAGGGCTTGAACTCGTAAACCTCTTGCGTATACAACTACTCCATAGCTAGGATCTTGCCTCTTCATTCCTACCC